>NC_044037.1:244680563-244793348 GCF_901765095.1 Microcaecilia unicolor | reverse complement strand
CGAGAATTTTACTCATCATTCCTATGCACAAAAGGCATATGTGGGGATTGATATGCTTTGGTGTAGCAGGAACTTCTTTTGGGAAGGTGGGGAAATCGGAAGCACACCAGTTTGGGTTGAATTTACAGAATGTAGGAGAAAGGGAGGGAGTTTCTGGAGACTTAATGACAGCTTAAGAGATGCAGAAGGTGGAGGAGTAGGTAAGGGAGACTATTAGGAGATACATGAAGGAGAATGATACAGGAGGGGTGGTGCATGAGATAATGTGGTGTGGGTGGGGATGCTATTGAAGTAGAAGCAAGAAAGTTGATGAAGCTGGAGAGAAAACATTAATAACTAGTAAAAAAAAGCCCCCGTTTCTGATGCAAATGAAACGGGGGCTAGCAATGTTTCTTCTGTGTGCATATGGGAGTGTGTGTAGTGTCCTGCCCTTGGCCTCTCTCCCCTCCCCCCTCTGAGTCCTTCACTGTTACAGAGGGCAGCGATTTGATTCGTGCTGTGCTGTTTTCCTTCACTGACTGTGTTACAGAGAGGGCGGGGCAGACACTCTTAGGGAAACCGGATATCTCGCACCCTTCACACTTCCGGCTGGAGGCTTCATAGAACGTTGGTGTTGCTTTTATATAGAGAGATATGCAATGAGGAGGGAGAAAAGGAGATGAGGAAAGTAAGCAAGGAGCTCCAGGCAATTAAAATGGAAGAGGTAAAATCTCAATGGAACCTGCTCAAGCAAAGACGGTTTGAATTTGGGAATAGAACTGGGAAATTCCTGGTGCAAAAATTGAGAGGAAAGAAGCACAAAGCAGTGTTAAATAAAAGGGATAGAGGATCAGATGTTTTATATAGACAAAGAAATAAGGGCACAATTTGAGTATAATCAATGGTTTAGAGTGAAGAGGAGGGTCAAGTAAGGAAGAAATTGAAAGGTACTCTACCTAGAATACAATAACTGCTGATGGTGACTGAAGCAGAGAAGGAGAGTTTGAATGGTCTTCTAATGGGAGCAAGTTGGCTGGGCAATAAAACAATTAAAAGCAGATAAAGCTCCCAGTTTTAATGGATTCAACACATGCAGGGGATGTGGGAGGGTTATTGCTAAGGCTGGGGTATGGATTATTGCAAGGAGGTTCCTTCCGCCATCATTGAGAGAGCATCACAGTGCTTTGAGAAGCTGGGAATGATCTTGCAGTTTGTGGGCCTTATGGACCTATTTCACTTCTAAATTTAGATGTCAAATTAATGGCAAAAAGTTTAGTAAACTGGCAGATGTTCTGTCCAAACTTAACCATATAGACCAGGCGGGATTTGTTCAATAGCGTCAGGGGGGCACATAATATCAAGCAGACGCTGCAAATTATATGGGAGGCTCAGCAAAGGGAAGAAAGTGATATTACTCGTAGTGGATGCAGAAAAAGCATTTGATCAAGAGAACTGAAATTTTTTTACGAGTCCTCCAAAAAGGAAATTTGGAAGGAAATTTTTTCAGCTGGGTACAAAAGTTGTTTGAAGGACCAGTAACGAGACTAAATGTAAATGCAAGTACAAGAACCGTTCAGTATAGAACAAAGGACTACACAGTGATGCCCATTGTCTTCTGTTAGCTGTATCGGTGGAGCCTCTGGCAGAAATGTTTTGTGAAATAGGACTATCCATGGGATGACAGTTGAGGAGTTGAACAATAAGAGACCTTTTCTTTTGCTGACTACATCCTGTTATCTGTACGCATCCGCAGTTAACTTTACCAATTTTTAATGCAGGAAATGAATGGTTTCAAGGGAGTGTCCACGTTAGGTGAACATGGATAAAACAGAGGCTCTGGGGGGTCACCCTGAGTGCAGATGAGGAGATACATTTGGGGAAAGGTGTTCCTGTAGGTGAGCCAGAGGGATTATATTTAATACTACAGGTGAGCAAGGATGTGACCCAAACTTATGAGCATAATTATGGGAAAGTACTGCATGAAGTGAGGCGAGACCTGGAAAGATTGAAAGGAGTGTATTATATATTTTGGAGGGGAGAGGGTGACTTTTTAAAAAATATTTTACCTAGACTCCTGTTTTTCTTTCAAACATAAACAGTCTGGGTCCCAAAGCTAGTATGGAAAAGACTAGAAAAGAGGTTTGTTTAGATATGGGTTGGGGGGAGGAACACCTAAAGTAGCAAGAGAAACTTTGTATAGAAGCAAGAATTTGAAGGAGTGGTACTATGTAGGAGCACAGCTTAAACATTTGCTGGAATGGGAAATAGGGATAAACCAGCCACTGACTTGGAACAACAGGGTGTTCAGAATACCCACTGAGCTACCTGCCATGGAGATTGGATAGCTATAGAGTGGGAAGATTATTGAAGAACTCAGGGCTTTTTTTCAGAGGGTACTTGAAGGTGCTGAGTACCGGCACCTTTTCCATTGCCTGATAAAATTGACCCATAGTCAACAAGTATTAATGAAAGAGCCTAGGTTCTGCACACCCAGCGCTATTTTTTAAATAGATTTTGTGGCTGGTTACAGGGTGCCTGGCTATTTTGGGGTGAGTCCCTAAGTGATCACCCCATCCTTGTTAGTTGAGTTCCAGAACCTTTTTTGCTATTTTTTTTTTTAATCCACTGGAAGAGCACCTGCTTGAACTATGCAGAGCGGTAGGGAAAAGTGGGGAGGGACAACTAAATAGTCAATTAGGGCAGCAATTAGCTATGAACCAGCATATATGACAGAAAAATTTATAAGAGGTAGAAAGCTAAAGGAATAATACGGTTTGGGCAGGTGTTGGAAGGTGGTCATTTGATACAGAAACCTATAGGTTTATCTTTGGGAGATTTGTTGGCCATATTGTAGGTACACTAGCAGGCTTATTTTCGAAAGTATAAATAAGTGCTTAAATGAGAGCAAGAATTGGGGTAAACTGAGTGTGGAGCAATGGGTAAATTCTTTAACAACTGTTACAACAGAAAATTCTTAGAAGTTGGCATCTTAATGACATTAAATATTGGAATGAATGAAAAAACAGAAAAAAGTAAAAACAAAAAAGGCACAGAGTGGCAGATGGACGGGGGGGGGGGGGGGAGGTTTCACAAAAGCCTTCAGATCGCTATTTTCAAAACTCATTTTTAAGACGTCTTTCTATGCAGTTTGTCTAAATCTGAAGGGGGTGTGTTAGAGGCATGTTTTGGGAGGGACTAGGGCAGGCTTACAATTTGGACATTTTTCTGCGATAATGGAACATTGTAAAAATATGCAGGGCAAAAAATAGGATGTGTTTGGCTAGACCTGTTTCAGTGAAATGACTAAGTGCAACTGACTAAATGACCTCTGGAGGGATAAAGGCATGACCTCCCCCCACTTAATCCCCAAATAGTCACTGACCCCCTCCCACCCCCCTAAGAGATGAAAGTGACAGTACATACCAGGCAGTATGACAGTTGCAGATAAAATGGCCATTCCTCTTTAAAGCAGCAAGCAGGTCCCTGGAGTAGCCTAGTGGTTAGTGCAGCAGCCCAAAAACCTGGGGAACCAGGTTCAATTTCCATTACAGCTCCTTTTGACTCTAGAGTAAGTCACTTAACCCTCCATTGCAACCACAAAAAGGAGGTATATCAAATCCCATCCCCTTTTTCTTTTTCTTTCATGCACTGCAGCACCAAAAAAATAGAAACAGAAATAACTTTTCCACCTGTACTGAGCAAAACACAAACAGGTCAGTATTTAAATGCACTTATCCATATAACCAAACAACTAAATTAAATTCCCACCTAAACTCTCTGGTAACAACTATACAATATCATACAAACTAGAGTACCAATTTAAAGAGAATAGTGAGAAGACCGACCTCGAAGAATATACTGAAAACTTTTTTTTTTGTTACATTTGTACCCGCGCTTTTCCCACTCATGGCAGGCTCAATGCGGCTTACATATTGTATACAGGTACTTATTTGTACCTGGGGCAATGGAGGGTTAAGTGACTTGCCTAGAGTCACAAGGAGCTGCCTGTGCCTGAAGGGGGAATCGAACTCGAACTATAAGGTAAAGTATAAAGAAATTTATGAGCGAAGAGGATGTTCTCAGAGGTTAACTCACCCAAGCAAAGCAGTACACAAAAGTAAATTCTGCTTCTAAGGGTGGACAAAGTTTCTCGATCATAGAGCGTCCCCAAGAAAATTTTTTTCAAATTTTAACCTGAGCAATTTAAAACCAGTGCTCAAAATATTATAGTGAAGTTCTCTAACCTGAAAAGAAAAATTGTTGTTATAATAATAAACTTCAAGGTCTCTCTTCTCACACTCGCAATACACCTCATACGTTCCACACAGTTCACTCTTTTTGTATACGATTTGTCAATTCTTCAATTGTTACAAATTCTTAACTTCAGGATCTATCCTACTTACTGTTCACTTTTTAAAGGAATATATCATCCCTCTAATATTTCTTCTCTCTCATGCCATCATTTTCAGTTCTTCCTTCTGACGTTGATCCTTTTTTCATCTCTCCTTCATTTTTTTCTGCCTCTATCTACTGATTTTTCTCCCCCCCTTTCTTCAGTCTTTAGTTTCCATTTTGTTCACCTCACATGCCCACCAGCTTTCCATCTGCCTTGCCTTCCCAGACCACTCCATCCTCTCAAATCTGCCCTTTTCACACTTCCTGTTTTTTCATTCTTTTCCCAACCCATATCTCTTCTCTACCTTTTCCCTTCCCTGGTTCCCAATATCTACCCTCTATCTTTATCCCTTCCCATCCCAAGTCCTCAGTTGCTTTCCTCTGCCTCTCATCTCTTCACTAGCCTCATCACTTATTTTCACTCATCTGCCTCCAGCCCTTTTTTCTCTTATTCCTTACTGTGCCTCTTTTTAGCCCCATTTCTGCCATCTCACACCCCTTTCACAGAGCAATTCATTTCTGCCCCCTCTCACCCCTTTCAAAGTACTCTAAATCTTTCACACCACCTCACAACCTTCTGCCCTCTTCTTTTACGACATGTCCTTATCCAGAGTCCCATTTCATACCTCCCAGCCCATCTAATACACCCCTACCACCTTCTAAATACCTATTCTCCCCTCCCTCCACTGAGCTGCAGTCACTTTCATTCCCTACAACCCCCAATCAAGAAATTGCCCACTCTCGTCACACATTCCTGAGTCCCTTCCAACACCCAAGCTCTTCTCTCTTTACCCCAATGCTTTATTCCTCAATTCACACTCTGTTCACCCTAGTATGGAAGTTCTCACTTATTCTCCCAACTATCAGATGTGAGCAGTCTTGGTCTCAACTCCATTTATCAAGTTCTCCTTACTTCCTCATCAAAGGCTACAAGCATTTAAGAGTGATTTTAGAAGGTTGTTGCATGCTTTTGGGACCTGAAGACTTGACTATTGCAGTAGTCTATAGTCTATAGACCTTACCGAAAAAAAACAAAAAAACTTTACACATTTGACATCAGGTTGAGTTATTACCATTAGCCAATGTAGAAATCACATTACCTCTGTGCTAAGGTAGCTCTGTTGGCTTCTAGTTTATTTTAGGGGGGGGTTGTTTTTTGTTTTTTTTAAGATTCAGGAACTAGTTTTTAAGGCCTTGAAAAATAAATGCCCTAAATATTTGGAGGAAAGAATGCAGGGTTAAATACAACCTGTGATCCAAAGTGAAAGACCTGTTACTAGCTTTATTTTCGTTAGAGGCACATTTGTTGTGGACCAGAAATCATATGCTCTCATTTGTCAAGAAATCATACTGCACCCTCTGACAAATCCAATGTGTTTATCCATTACTTGAAATGAGGATCCTCAGGCTATTGGTTACATTCATTAGTACTTTCTTCACTTGATTATTGTAATTCTTTGTTTCCTGATTTAAAACACTGTTCACAATTTATCCAAAATATCACTGTAATAATTCTTTACAGTAAGAAGAAATTTGACAAGGTCAGTCTCTTACTATAGGAAGAGCACTGGCTTCCCATCTCATATTGCATCTCTTAAAATTCTAACAGTAGTACATCAGGATTCCTATGTAGGTATCCCTTCTTTTCTAAGTAGTTGTCTTATTCCATACCACCCTAATTATTAAGAGTGAATCCTAATATAACAGAAATGAAGGTGAGGTTAGAAGAATTTACAATATTCCATTTGCAGATATTATTAATGGCGGGTAACCGTACCCAATTACAATTTTATATTCTGAAAGACATAGAGAATACAGCAGTCTTTCTGGTTTTAAAGTAAATACCACTAACAGCTCCTAAACATCACATTGAATCCTACATTAGTCTAGGATCTAAAAATCCAGATCTCTTTGCGCCGGGTAACAGAACATCCTATATAATAATTCTCACCTCCAACGTTCTGACAGTGCCTGGAACCTTGGCTCTGTGGTCTGCTTCCGTCGATAGATCAGTGACATCATCAGCTTCACACAGCCTCTTCTTTGGCTTCTGTTTCTGCTGTTCAGAAGCCAAAGAAGAGGCTGTGTCAAGCAGCCCTGCGTGCAGGAGGTAAAACCTTTAAAGCAACAGACGGCTCTTAGGGACAGAGAGGTGGGGAGGGGGTCCTGAAACGACAGGAGAGGTAAGGGGTGGTCATGAACGACACAGAGGGGGGGGGGGGAGGAAGGGGCGCTTCTGCCTCTGCTGTTCCTGTGGACAGGAGCCAAAGAAGAGGCTGTGTGCAGCGTCCCTGCATGCAGGAGGTAAAACCTTTAAAACAAAAGACGGCTCTTAGGGACAGAGAGGTGGGGAGGGGGGTCCTGAAACGAGAGAGGAGGTAAGGGGGGGGGTCATGAACGGCACGGGGGAGGGGCGCTTCTACTTTTCCTGTGGTCCCGCCCTTGAGGTTTGGACATATTCCTGGAAGAAAAGTCTATAGTCTGCTATTGTGGCAGACCTGGGAAGCAACTGCTTGCCCTTGGATTTGTAGTATAGAGTGTTGCCACAAGTTGGGTTTTTGTCAGGTACTTTTGCCCTGGCTTGGCCACTGTTTGTAAAACAGGATACTGGGCTAGATGGATCATTGGTCTGACCCAGTATGGCTACTCTTATGTTCTTTCGAACCCTTCTCATTTGCAGATTATGACATCCTCTGTTTGACTTTCAGCTGGAGACCGCCTTTAAAAAAAAAAAAAATCAAACAGGCTTTGAAGACATTTTACTTTACTACAGCATTTCCCCAAGACTAGTTTGCATTTTGATTGGGCTGTTTCCTGTTATTCTTTTTTTCCTTTTTCTTCCTTCCTCTGATCCTGTACTTCACATTACAATGCTTTCTCTCCTTTTGGGTCTTAGTTCTATCATTACGCTTGTAAGTAACTTCTTTTATATTAATGATAAATATAACTTAGGCCAGCTATTGTTTTTCCATTATATCTTCCCCATTTCTTACTCTCATTTACTTTGTAAACCACTTAGACGATAAATATTGATGAGCAGTAAGGTGAACTATGAACTACTGTTTATATATCTTCACCAAATTTGAGTGAATAGTGCAAGGTGCCACTTTGTGAGCACAGTATAAGGTTTTCCATAATTTTACTTCTGTTATCCCATATTGAGATTGTATAAATATAGCTTTCTTTTTCAAAAAAGTTCTATTTGGATATCTTTGGTTTGGTTAATTCAGTTAGTCCACAATCTAATTTTTGAAACCTGCTGTACACAACCAGTGCTAGCTTGCTAGTAATTGAGTTGAGGAAAATAACATTCATAAAAGATGGATGATACATTAAATGAGTTCTGTAATGCAAGGCAGCCTGACGGATGATCTATATCATAGTCTATGAATGACTGTGATGTAACCTTCCATTCTTTTTATTAATGTATTGAAAAAATAAAACTAATATACCAGGAATTGATTTCTGTGAGCATTGTCTCATAATGTGCACACAATACCAAGCTAGTATTTCTATCTTTGTTTTTCTGATAAAGGGAGTTTGCATGGCGTGACCCAGAATTGCCAGAGGTCATTCATATGCTTCAACATCAGTTCCCATCTGTTCAAGCAAATGCAGCTGCCTACCTTCAACACCTGTGCTTTGGAGATAATAAAGTGAAAACAGAGGTACCAAAACTGTTTCTGTTTTATTTTGAAAGCCTTGGTTTATAAGGTGAGGAAAAAGGAGAGGAGCTGTTGAGTGTATTGTGCATTGCCAATTTATTTTGAATCGTTTTGGCAGAAAAGTTGTGTGTGTTTTTTTTTTTTTAATTATGATCTAGGTCTGTATGTAAAAATGTTTACTAATACATACTACATAATTTT
The DNA here is from genome assembly GCF_901765095.1 of Microcaecilia unicolor. Taxonomy (NCBI): domain Eukaryota; kingdom Metazoa; phylum Chordata; class Amphibia; order Gymnophiona; family Siphonopidae; genus Microcaecilia; species Microcaecilia unicolor. Next base: position 244,785,108 of record NC_044037.1, on the reverse strand, counting down.
CTTTATTACAGGAATGAAATTGCTTCTGTCATGACCATTTTACGAAAAAATGAATATCTCTATAATTAACTGTGCCAAAGCAACAGCAGTATTTTTCCTTACCCACAATGCCTGTCCAAAACAGATATGTTATGCCCCTGTACCTGCGGATGGAGACAGAGAACAAAAGCATGTGAGCTCCATCCTGTATAGAGCACCATGTTGCTACTTGCTTATGAGTATTTCTATGTCTGTAGTAAATAGTAGTAGATGGGTGTACATTGCTCTGGTGGAGGAAGATCTATGTCGGTACTTCTGGGCTCAATTAACTGCTAACCCAGTTGAAACCAGGTAGAAGAGGGTGTTGGATTGTCTGCCTAGTCCTTGGTGAGCACATGGAGGAGTCCAGATCATTTCTCTTTTTCTCTCTTTCTATCCTGTATGAAGCTTCCCCCATCCTCTCCTTTCCTTGTTAATTTTTTGCTTTGACAGATCTCCAAGAGCAATGGTGATAAGTCCTTTGTAGATCACGTAGTAGTTCAGCAGATTGCAGCACATCCTGGGTTGGTGATTCTGGTAACAATTTTACAGGAATGAATGGTCAACGCAAACAAATTCCAATCAATATCTTTTAAATTGAGGACACGAGATGTACCAGCATACTTGATACTATAGTGCCAATGCAAACAAGAATGTTACAAAGAAAAAATTCACTCCCTTGGTTTAATGACAACCTGAGAAAATTAAAAACCCAAACAAGGAGATTGGAACATGCATGGATCAAAAAGAAAGATGATCAAACGTTTACCGCATGGAAATTAATGTTAAGAAAATACAAATATGCCATCAGACAATCTAAAAGGTCATATTATAATTCCAAAATAGGGCAAAACTATAAAGACCTACACAAGATATTCCAAATTGTTGACCTAGCTACTCACTTCAATGAAAAAAATCATTAAACTAAGATCTACCATACCAACCAACTCCACCAATTACTTAAAATTCCTTGACTGCTTGGACCCAACAATCAATGAATATCCAGTAGATCGAATATGGACAAATTTTGATTCATTAACTGAAGATACTATCACCCAGCTAATCAATCACCAAATCCCACTGTAAATTAGATGCATGCCCCAGCCACTTAATAACATCAGCTCCCCAACGTTACCTCCTACCTGAATCACATGATTCAAATAGGATCCTTTCCCACTGATAAGGGTAATATCTTACTCACACCAATTCCTAAAGATCAAAAGAAAAAACTAAATGATATATCTAATTATAGACCAGTGGCATCCATCCCATTGGTAGTCAAGTTGATGGAAAGTCTGGTGACTAAACAACTCACCGACTACTTGAGCAAATTCTCAATATTACACACATCCCAATCTGGTTTCCGTGCTTATTACAGTACCAAAACAGTCCTTATAACACTTATGACCAAATTCAAACAAAAAATCACAGCTGGAAACAATGTTCTTCTTTTACAATTTGACATGTCCAGCGCCTTTGACATGGTTGATCATGACATCCTATTAAATATTCTAGAGTATTTTGGAATTGGAGGGAGTGTACTGAACTGGTTTCATAGTTTTCTGACAACAAGAACATACAGGGTAATATCCAAATCGATCATATCACAGCCATAGAGACCTGTATGCGGTGTGCCTCAAGGATCTCCGCTTTCTCCGATTCTATTTAATTTAATGATGCTGCCATTGGCCAGATCTTTATCCAATCTAGACCTAAACCCATATATCTATGCTGATGATGTGACGATCTACATTTTGTTTAAAAATGATCTATCAGAAATTGCAGACAAAATCAATCTCAACTTCCAGGTTATGAATTCATGGGCAGATGCATTTCATCTGAAGCTCAACGCTGAAAAGACACAATGCCTTATAATATCATCGCAATATAATAAAATCAATACACTAGTATAAACCACACCAAACCAATCTCTTCCTGTTGTGGACACCTTGAAACTCCTAGGCGTAACAATTGATTGTAATCTAAATCTAGATAACCACGTGAATAATGTTATAAAGAAAATGTTCTATGCAATGTGGAGGCTTAGAAGAGTGAAACCTTTCTTCCCAAGGGAGACATTCCGTAACCTAGCGCAATCATTAGTACTGAGTCATCTAGATTACGGTAATTCCTTATACGCGGGATGCAAGACTCAAATAATCAAGAGACTTCAGACTGCCCAGAACACCGCAGCCAGACTGATTTTTGGAAAGGCGAAATATGAAAGTGCTGCACCCCTTAGACAGAGGTTACATTGGCTTCCTTTGAAAGATCAAATTGCATTCAAGCTATGCACCTTAGTTCATAAAATTATTTATGGAGATGCCCCTTCTTGTATGTCAAATCTGATAGATCTACCAGAGAGAAAATAACAAAAGTTCATCACGCACTTACTTGAATCTCCATTACCCCAACTGCAAGGGACTTAAATACAAATCAGTACTACTACTATTTAGCATTTCTATAGCGCTACAAGGCGTACACAGCGCTGCACAAACATAGAAGAAAGACAGTCCCTGCTCAAAGAGCTTACAATCTAATAGACAAAAAATAAATTAATCAAATCAATTAATGTGTACAGGAAGGAGGAGAGGAGGAGGGTAGGTGGAGGCGAGTGGTTACGAGTCAAAAGCAATGTTAAAGAGGTGGGCTTTCAGTCTAGATTTAAAGGTGGCCAAGGATGGGGCAAGATGTAGGGGCTCAGGAAGTTTATTCCAGGCGTAGGGTGCAGCGAGACAGAAGGCGCGAAGTCTGGAGTTGGCAGTAGTGGAGAAGGGAACAGATAAGAAGGATTTATCCATGGAGCGGAGTGCAAGGGAAGGGGTGTAGGGAAGGATGAATGTGGAGAGATACTGGGGAGCAACAGAGTGAGTACATTTATAGGTTAGTAGAAGAAGTTTGAACAGGATTCGAAAACGGATAGGGAGCCAGTGAAGCGACTTGAGGAGAGGGGTAGTATGAGTAAAGCAACCCTGGCGGAAGACGAGACGAGCAGCAGAGTTTTGAACCGATTGGAGAGGGGAGAGGTGACTAAGTGGGAGGCCAGCAAGAAGCAGATTGCAGTAGTCTAAACGAGAGGTGACAAGGGTGTGGATGAGGGTTTTGGTAGAGTGCTCGGAAAGAAAGGGGTGGATTTTACGGATGTTGTAAAGAAAGAGACGACAGGTCTTGGCGATCTGCTGGATATGGGCAGAGAAGGAGAGAGAAGAGTCAAAGATGACCCCAAGGTTTCGAGCTGAGGAGACAGGGAGAATGAGAGAGCCATCAACAGAAATAGAAAACGGGAGGAGTGGGGGAGGTGGGTTTGGGGGGAAAAATGAGAAGCTCGGTTTTGGTCATGTTTAATTTCAGGTGGCGTTGAGACATCCAGACAGCAATGTCAGACAAGCATGCTGAAACTTTGGTTTGGATGCAAGGTGAGATATCAGGGGTAGAAAGGTAGATTTGGGAGTCATCAGCATAGAGATGGTAGGAAAAGCCATGGGATGAGATTAATGAACCAAGGGAAGAAGTGTAGATAGAAAAGAGGAGGGGACCAAGAACAGAACGCTGAGGTACGCCGACAGGCAGAGGGATAGAAGTAGAAGAGGATCCACCAGAGTGAACACTAAAGGTGCGGAGGGAGAGGTAGGAAGAGAACCAGGAAAGGACAGAGCCCTGGAATCCAAGTGAGGACAGGGTATCGAGGAGTATGCTGTGATCAACAGTGTCAAAAGCAGCGGAAAGATCAAGAAGAATGAGGATGGAATAGAGACCTCTGGATTTAGCCGGTAATAGGTCATTGGAGACTTTAGTAAGCGCAGTTTCGGTTGAGTGGAGAGGGCGAAAACCAGATTGTAGTGGGTCAAGAATAGCATGTGAGGTCAGAAAATCAAGGCAGCGGCGGTGAACAAGCACGCTCAAGTAATTTGGAGAGAAGGGGAAGGAGGGAGATGGGTCGGTAATTAGAGGGACAAGTAGGGTCTAGTGAAGGCTTCTTAAGGAGAGGTGTGACCACAGCATGTTTAAAGGCAGCAGGGATAGTCGCAGTGGAAAGTGAGAGGTTGAGAATGTGACAGATAAAAGGAATAAGAACAGGAGAGATGGCATTAAGAAGGTGGGTGGGAATGGGATCAGAGGAACAGGTGGTACATTTTGAGGAAGAAAGGAGAAGTGTAGTTTCCTCAATAGTAACTTCAGGAAAGGAGGAAAGGGAATGAGGGGAAGGAGAGAGAGGGGAACGGACTAGTGGAGGGAGAGGTGGCGAGGTAGAGAATGCAAGGTTTATCTTTTGAACCTTGTCGTGAAAGAATTCAGCAAAGGTTTGAGGAGATAATGAAGGGGGAGTTGGGGGAGGGGGCACCTTGAGGAGAGAGTTCAATGTGGTGAAGAGAAGTCAAGGGTTAGAGCCAAGAGAGTTGGTCAGTTGGATATAATAATCCTGTTTGGCGTGTAAAAGAACAGATTGGAAGGAGGTCAGCATGAACTTAAGTGTAAGAAATCAGCAAGGGCTCGAGATTTCCGCCAGAGGCTTTCGGCGGAGCGGGTACAGGAATGTAGGTAGCGGATATTAGAAGTCAGCCAAGGTTGGGGTTTTGTACGCCTTATAGGGCGGGTCATCAAAGGTGCAAGAGTGTCTAAGGCAGAGGATAGAGTATTGTTGTAAGAAGAAACAGCCTCGTTAACAGACGTGGATGGTGCCACAGTAGAGAGGAGGTTTGAAACATGGGAGGATAGAGATGAAGGGTCAATATTGTGAAGATTCCTAGATAAATTAGATAAGATAGGACGGGACTGGGAGGGAGGAGATTTAAGTGTGAAAGTTATAAGATGGTGATCAGAGAGGGGAAGATCAGAGGCAAGGAAACTAGAGGGTGAACAGTTGGAGGAGAAGATGAGATCAAGACAGTGACCATTTTGATGAGTGGGGGAGGTGAAGCATAGTTTGAGATTAAAGGAGGATGTTAAAGCGAGTAACTTAGAAATATAAGAGTTGGAAGGATCATTAGCAGGAATATTAAAGTCACCAAGGATGAGAGAGGGGGAGGAAGGATCATGGAAGAAGGCAAGCCAGGCATCAAAGTCACTGAGAAAGGATGAAAGGGACTTATCAGGGGGACGATAAATGACTGCTATTCGAAGAGGCAGAGGAGAGAAAAGGCGGATAGAGTGGACTTCAAAGGAGGAAAAACAGTGAGATTGAGGTGGAAGAAGGGGTTGAAATCTGGAGGAGGGAGAGAGAAGTAGTCCCACACCGCCCCCGCGACCAGCAGGGCGAGGAGTATGTGAAAAAAGTAACCACCATGGCAGAGGGCTGCGTCTGAAGCAGAGTCATCAGGGCAGAGCCAGGTTTCTGTTATGGCGAGCAGATGGAGGTGACGCGAGATAAAGAGGTTCTGGGTATAGGGGAGTTTGTTACAGATAGAGCGGGCATTCCATAGGGCGCAAGAGAAGGGCAGAGAAGAGGAGGGGAATAGAGGAATAGAGATGAGGTTAGAGAGGTCACGGTGAGATCTGTAGAGCTGGGATAATAGTTGGTGAGAAGGGCCAGGATTGGGATTGATGTCACCGGCTGAGAGTAAGAGAAGGAGTAAAAGAGAGTGGAGGAGCGTAGGAGAGGTGTGGCCGCAAAGGCAAGAGGTATTTAGGTCGAATGGGGAAGGCAAAATTGGACGGAAGAAAGAGACGGAGATTAAAAGCCAAGAGGGAGGAAGAGGGTAGGAGAGAAGGTGAGGTGATGAAGTCAATGGATGGGCAGTGAGTTCCTGTAGTGGAGAGAGGTAGGGGGTGAGGGAAAAAGATTAGGAAGGGACAGGGCTAGGAAGAGAATGTGAACAGGGGCTATAAACCATTGAGGTGGGAAGAAGATTAGATATAAAGAGAAAAATGCGCGCGCGGCACCTAGAGCGGAGGCCCTGAGTGGATCGGAGTGGACCTGGGTGTCACCCCGAAGAAGGCTGTAAGGATATGCAGATGAGCTGCAAGTCCTCCACAGCACCTGAAAGGCAGCCGGTGGTAGAGCTGGGCACCTCTCAGCTGAGGAAAGGCTTACCAGGGGTTAGACTGAAGCCAGCATTCCTCCCCCTGAGGGTCGCCTGATCCTAGCTTCTCATACATCTGTACACAACTATGGAATGAATTACCAACCACCTTGAGAACACATGACCTGATGACCTTCCGGAAACTACTGAAGACTTATTTGTTAAAAAAAAAAAAAAAACATACAAAAAAGACCCCTCATAAAAACCGGCACCTAAACTGACCAGATACAAGATTAATGAAACTTTTCAAATTCGTTTATTCTAACTTACACCCTAATGATTGAATATTATATCTTGTCCTGTTATCATTATGTTAGGTTTTATCAATTCTCTTACACATAATTCTCTTACGCACCTTAACTGCAATAAGGCTGAAATTGTTATTCCGTTAATATGATTACCATGATATTCTCATGCACCTTATTTGTTAATTACAGTGGTGGAAATAAGTATTTGATCCCTTGCTGATTTTGTAAGTTTGCCCACTGACAAAGACATGAGCAGCCCATAATTGAAGGGTAGGTTATTAGTAACAGTGAGAGATAGCACATCACAAATTAAATCCGGAAAATCACATTGTGGAAAGTATATGAATTTATTTGCATTCTGCAGAGGGAAATAAGTATTTAATCCCTCTGGCAAACAAGACCTAATACTTGGTGGCAAAACCCTTGTTGGCAAGCACAGCGGTCAGACGTCTTCTGTAGTTGATGATGAGGTTTGCACACATGTCAGGAGGAATTTTGGTCCACTCCTCTTTGCAGATCATCTCTAAATCATTAAGAGTTCTGGGCTGTCGCTTGGCAACTCGCAGCTTCAGCTCCCTCCATAAGTTTTCAATGGGATTAAGGTCTGGTGACTGGCTAGGCCACTCCATGACCCTAATGTGCTTCTTCCTGAGCCACTCCTTTGTTGCCTTGGCTGTATGTTTTGGGTCATTGTCGTGCTGGAAGACCCAGCCACGACCCATTTTTAAGGCCCTGGCGGAGGGAAGGAGGTTGTCACTCAGAATTGTACGGTACATGGCCCCATCCATTCTCCCATTGATGCGGTGAAGTAGTCCTGTGCCCTTAGCAGAGAAACACCCCCAAAACATAACATTTCCACCTCCATGCTTGACAGTGGGGACGGTGTTCTTTGGGTCATAGGCAGCATTTCTCTTCCTCCAAACACGGCGAGTTGAGTTCATGCCAAAGAGCTCAATTTTTGTCTCATCTGACCACAGCACCTTCTCCCAATCACTCTCGGCATCATCCAGGTGTTCACTGGCAAACTTCAGACGGGCCGTCACGTGCCTTCCGGAGCAGGGGGACCTTGCGGGCACTGCAGGATTGCAATCCGTTATGTCGTAATGTGTTACCAATGGTTTTCGTGGTGACAGTGGTCCCAGCTGCCTTGAGATCATTGACAAGTTCCCCCCTTGTAGTTGTAGGCTGATTTCTAACCTTCCTCATGATCAAGGATACCCCACGAGGTGAGATTTTGCGTGGAGCCCCAGATCTTTGTCGATTGACAGTCATTTTGTACTTCTTCCATTTTCTTACTATGGCACCAACAGTTGTCTCCTTCTCGCCCAGCGTCTTACTGATGGTTTTGTAGCCCATTCCAGCCTTGTGCAGGTGTATGATCTTGTCCCTGACATCCTTAGACAGCTCCTTGCTCTTGGCCATTTTGTAGAGGTTAGAGTCTGACTGATTCACTGAGTCTGTGGACAGGTGTCTTTCATACAGGTGACCATTGCCGACAGCTGTCTGTCATGCAGGTAACGAGTTGATTTGGAGCATCTACCTGGTCTGTAGGGGCCAGATCTCTTACTGGTTGGTGGGGGATCAAATACTTATTTCCCTCTGCAGAATGCAAATAAATTCATATACTTTCCACAATGTGATTTTCCGGATTTAATTTGTGATGTGCTATCTCTCACTGTTACCAATAACCTACCCTTCAATTATGGGCTGCTCATGTCTTTGTCAGTGGGCAAACTTACAAAATCAGCAAGGGATCAAATACTTATTTCCACCACTGTATATTCTGATTTCCTTATCCCATCAATGTGATGTTGTTGTTGTATTATATTGTAAGCCACATTGAGCCTGCAAATATGTGGGAAAATGTGGGATATAAATGCAGCAAATAAATCTAGTAGCACCTTTGAAATGGTCAGTAGTAGTATCGTCACCAAATATGTTACCCTGGTTTCAAGCCTTATGAGTAATACAAGAGATGCTGGAGCATAGGGACACCTTAGGTTAAACTGAGCTACTAATGGTACTATTTAAATTGTTAGGCCAACTGGCATTTACTAAATCTCTTCAGTGCTATGCTTATTTATCTGAAGTGTGAAGACACAATAATTGTAATTTTACTTATAAATTAATTGCAATATGACTTTTTATTTAACATTTAATTAAAAGTTAATGTTGGTATTCAAATTCTACAAGCAACGAAAATTAGCAGAATTTTAAGAAAAAGATAAGTATGAATACTGGCTCATTTCTTTTCTATGTATTACTTGAATACAATTATAATTTAGTTGTTCAGTAAGATGTTATCCCAGAATACTTCCACACTGGACCGATAAAAATATATTTAGTTAGCTCACCTCAAATTGTTTACGCTCTATAGTTTTATACTTTGACTTTGTTTTGTAGTTGTCAACCTCAGTACTGTTCAAAGTGTCTGCTTATCAAAGTTCAACATTACAGTATATCTGTTGCTACCTCTTTCTCTGAATTCCTGAATGGTAGACTCTTTCAAGGCCCAAGACAGGATTTTCTTTGTGTCCCCCACCCCCCCCCCCCCCTCTATTTTGGGTGGGAGTCCATTCTCCATGGCATATCTTTCTGGTGGGCTGGAGACTTCCTTCTTCCGCTGGCTAGTGTCCAAGAAATCCCTGTGACCTCAGGCTGCTCTCAGGTAACATACACAGGGCTTTTTTTGAGGGGGTACTGAGTACCGGCACCTTTTTCATTGTCTGCTAAAATTGACTCATGGTCCCCAAGTTATAATGAAAGAGCTCAGGCTCTACACACCAATTCTGCCTTTTCATAGATTCTGTGACTGGTTGCTGGGGGCCTGGCTATTGTGGGGTGGGTCCCTCAGTGATCACCCCACTCCTGAAGGGTGGCCTGGCATTTGAGTACCAGCACCTTTTTTGCTAGAAAACACACTGATTATACATCATGGTTCTTGCATGTCCCATGATCTTAACATAGTAGATGATGGCAGAAAAAGACCTGCACGGTCCATCCAGTCTGCCCAACAAGATAAACTCACATGTGCTACTTTTTGTGTATACCTTACCTTGATTTGTACCTGTCCTTTTCAGGGCACAGACCGTATAAGTCTGCCCAGCACTATCCCCGTAACATCACTAGAAAATAAAAGCTATCTGTCCTGGGTGTAATGTAATCTTGTTATGCTAAGGGTGTGAGTTGTTGCTGTTACAGCTATTGACCTTTCCATAAAGCACCATATAATTGACTCATGGTATTTTTACAAGGCAATTCTTTGTGAAATTGTACAACGCTGCATAACCCTAGTAGCGCTTTAGAAATGTTAAGTAGTAGTAGTAGCAATTTGAGCATTCCTGAATGTAGCAGTTGACACTTGGGTGTACATTGCTTTTGTGTGTAGCATTATATAATCCGAATAAGGCAACAGAAGGCTGCTGCTTTAAAGCTGCACAGGCAGGCTGCTCACAAAACTGCACTGCTTCCTTCCCTTTGTTTATTTGGAATTATTTACCACCTTTTTTCAAAGAATTCACACATTGAAGCAGGACTGTGGGTCACATGCCCACTTCAGTTCTGTTGGGATACCCCAAGTTTTTGTTGAATTCTACGTTAGAGAGAGTGTTTGTGTGTATGTGTCCGCCTGCTGAGCAGAGGCTGAGGTATCTGATGAGGGATTCTCATTACCTGCCCTCACTGTTAATACCAGTGCTCTGTATCTTACATATGAGAAGAGGGAGGTCAGAGAACACTGTTTTGAATACAAATAAAATTAGGTGCCAGATAGATTCCACAAAAGAATGATGAACAATGTGTCAGCATGTGAACTGTCGATATTGATTTCAGCCAACAGTTCATACGCTAACGCACTGTTTATCGTTCTTTTGTGGTATAGTTGACAACAAATAGAAACTCACTACGGTATAGTTGAGTGACATCAATATTGAATTGTATGACTCCTGACACAGGCATTGCTGCCGAAACACAGCCGTGTCAAGTCCAGTCCCTTGTGCCACTAATACTTATGGCTGAGTGAGAGTATCTTGCCATTTTGTTTTTGGCATCAATAAAACCTTTGTGTTTTTGATGGTTTCCTCACTATTCTTCCTAGAAAATATTGTCAGGATTTTTTCCCTCATAGTTCCTCTTTTTGCTTCTGCTTACTTTTATGGTAATGTCATTCTGCTTCTCCCAGTCACTCTTTGTTGCCATGGTCATGCTTGGGCTGGGTTCTCTGTTGCCTCCCAAGATCCTGACCCCAGCTTCCTGCTCCATACTGTGTTTGGAAGCACAGCATATGGCAGCCATGCTCTGCAGCAGGAGAAATATGTGTCTAAGAAACTTGGCCACGTGGCAATAAGAGGCCGTACACCTCTGCCCTGCAGTGGCAAAAGGAAACAAGTACCTGTTTTTACTGAAGCACTTGCTTCCTTTTGCCATTGTAGGAAAGACTTCTTAGGTGCGTGCTTCTCTTGCTGCTGAACGCAATCTCTACCTGCCCCATATACAAAGGGTGTAAGAAGTGGATTGCCAAGATTGGGAGACATGAATGGTCCAAACAGCAACAGAGATGGACTGGAATGTAATTGTATGTTAGCAAACTCAACACACAACTGCAGCAATTACTTTATTGGGACCTTCCCCACCCCCCCCCCCCCCCATACACACACATATACTTTGCAAATACTGCTGGGGAGGTATTTGCACCACTGACATTAAAGTCCAACTCCCCCTTTCCTTATGCATAGGTTGTTCCAAATGTGAGGCCATGAAGTACTAAGAGTGTTAGGGTGCAGAATGACGCTTCCTGGTTTTGAAAAGATGATAAATTGGCTTATATGAACCCATTTCTTTAGGCTACAAAAGTAGCTCTTAGTATCTGAAAATATGAGCAATACAATCAACACTAGACACAACAAATAACACATAAGGACAGATAATACAGTATTTAAAGCCAAACCAAGCAATTTCTCAAAAAAGCCAGCTTTACATGGTGTAAGGAAGGTAAGCAGAATTTCCAGTGTCTTTAAACCCAAAGGTGGGGCTTTCTTGAGTAGCAACCAACTTGAAACAGGTAACTGAAGTAAGGCTTGATGTGAGGAATACAAAACTGAGGGTAGATCATAGAATCACTCAGGTACTGAAATAGAATAGGTGCCTTTTGATACGTGATCCTATGGCCTATAAGGATTATTTTAAATTCTGTAAGTGTCTAGGATGTCCTGATGTGTTACATAATGCAGAAATTTTGAATAATGGCAGTTTCATCCAACTTCATGTTCTGTAAATGATAGTTAACTGGATTTTTATTGTTGTGCTATTTATATTCCCCCTCTTTTGGTTCTCTTCATTTGTTTTTATTATGATTCTATTTATACTTTCTAATGTACACCACAATGATGGTATTATGAATGGTGGTATATTAAATCTCAAATTTTTTCTGGAATTCAGAATGAAAACACTGCTTGAATAAACTGTCTCTTATAAAGAAGTAAAGAGTTTCTACTATGCTAAATACTGTTTACATTTTTAATCCATGGGACAACTAGGATCTGTGTAGCCACACAGATGATGCCATCATACAACATCACTAGATCAAGATGGTTACCAAAGCTTAGCAATGTTAAACAATGAACTAGACTACATGGAGGTCCTGTGCTATTGCCTATAATGTCATTTTTTATCTGCAATAGCCTTAAGTCAGATTCATAGGTTTCTCCATTCATTTGTTATGTTTGCTTCTTTTTACTCTTATTTTCAATGTAGCCACATTTTATTCATTTAAAGTTTGTGATGGCAGAAATGAAGCCTGGTTTTAAACAGGGCCCAGCATGCAACTGAAAAATGTCTTATCAGAGACATGCATGACTATTGTGTCTGTTGTATGGGCCAAAAACACAAAGTGCAGGATTGTAACGAATGTGCAAGGATGCCACCCAAACTCTGACCAATGAGAAATTCTGCAAAAAGAGACCAAAAGCCATCTTTTAGCCAATGCTATAGATGTTCTACATAAAAAAAAATTGGTTTTCTTCAAGTTACTTTCTGATTCCAAAGAAGACGGAGGACTTCAGAATTTGATCAAGTAGACATTCAAAATTAATTCTTTGGGCTTTAATCTACTTCTTTACATCTTTTTTTTTTAAAAAGAGAAACAGGTTGGCATGCATAGATCTAAAGGATGCTTACGTTCACATTACAATTCATCCAAATCGCAGGAAATGGTTACATTTTCTCTTTGTTCTCAAACACTTGCAATGCAAAGTCCTGCCTTTTGGTCTGTTTTCATCTCCAAGGATTTTCACAAGGTGTGTGGCTGTTGTAGTGGCACATCTTCACAGAGAAGGAGTAGTAGTTTTCACATTACCTGGGTGATTGGCTAATTTTGGGAAACTCACTCCAAAGCATGATGGCTTCATTACAGTGGTCAGTTCAACTTCTCCCAGAAATAAGATTTCCCATAAACACAAAGATAGATAATCTAAAAATACATGATCTTCACTACTAAAGAGGGCAGAGGTGATCATGACTTTAGTTTGCGATCTCTCAGCTAGACACACAGATTATGAAATTGGGTCACATGGCTGCAGCCATATATGTGATGCTGCTGGCAGGTTTACAGATGAGGGAAGCTCAGTGGCAAATCAAGCTACAACAGGCTAAACATTCTTAACCCTTCTCTTCTCAGATCTCAGTTACAGAGGATTTCAAGAAGGCATCCCAGTGGTGGGCAATCCTGTAAATTTACTCAGAGGGGAAATTACCTCTTCACAATCTCACTTAGTCTTTATGACAGATGTGATAGATAGATGTCCAGTCTGGGATGGGTAGCCCATCTAATTCACTTACTGAATTAGTTCATGGTTCTTTATGGAATTAAATTGTACTTCCTTGTCATCCTACCAGACCAGTCCAGAACTGATAGGTTATGTCCATCAGCCAGCAGATGGAGACAGTCTTGTGAGCTGTGTCTGTATGGAGTCTTTTGTATGGTGACTAAACAACTCACAAACTATTTAAACAAATTCTCAATATTACATGACTCCCAGTCAGGATTTCGATCTAACCACAGTACTGAAACAGTACTAGGTTACTCTCATGAATAAATTCAAACAAACAATTGCAACTGGCAAGAACATACTACTCCTACAATTTGATATGTCATGCACCTTCGACATGGTTGATCATGGAATATTACTAAATATCCTCGAGTACTTCGGAATTGGAGGCAACGTTCTCAATTGGCTCAAGGGGTTCCTTACCACACAATCATACCAAGTGACAACTAATTCGACTACATCAGCCACTTGGATACCTGAATGCGGAGTTCCACAGGGATCCCCCCTCTCACCAACCTTATTCAACTTAATGATGATACCCTTGGCCAAACTACTATCAAACCAAAACCTCAACCCATACATATACGCAGACGATGTAACGATCTACATCCCATTTAAACAAGATTTAAAGGAAATTTCCAATGACATCAACCAAAGCCTTCATATCATGCATACATGGGCTGATGCATTTCAGCTGAAACTCAATGCAGAAAAAACCCAGTGCCTAATACTCACCTCTCAACATAACACGAACAAATTCACCACCATTAACACACCAAAACTGAATCTTCCAATTTCGGACACCCTAAAAATTCTTGGAGTTACCATTGATCGACATCTAACACTTGAGAGTCACGCAAAAAACACAACCAAGAAAACGTTCCACTCAATGTGGAAATTAAAAAGAGTAAGACCTTTCTTCCCGAGGACCGTCTTCCGCAACCTAGTACAATCAATGGTACTCAGTCATCTAGACTACCGCAACGCACTCTACGCTGGCTACAAAGAGCAAATAGTCAAGAAACTTCAGACAGCTCAGAACACTGCAGCTAGACTCATATTCGGTAAAACAAAATATGAAAGTGCTAAACCTCTACGAGAAAAGCTACACTGGCTCCCACTCAAAGAACGCATCACGTTTAAAATATGTACCCTAGTTCACAAAATCATCCATGGAGATGCCCCAGTCTACGTGTCAGACCTGATAGACCTACCACCCAGGAATGCTAAAAAAAAATCATCCCGCACATTCCTCAATCTTCACTTCCCCAACTGTAAAGGTCTAAAATACAAGCTAACACATGCATCAACCTTTTCCTACTTGAGCACACAATTCTGGAACGCGCTGCCACGCAACCTAAAAACGATCTATGAACTAACTAACTTCTGCAAACTACTGAAGACCCATCTCTTTAACAAGGCATACCAAAAATATCAACAAATGTGAACTCCTACACATATGTCCAGAATTGTCTTGCATTATTTGCTTGTTACACTACTGCCATGTTTTGTCATTATCATGCTGCCCAAAATCCTTGTGTTATACTAAGTGTCTATTTTCTTATGTAATTCCACCATTCATGATGTATTGTAAGCCACATTGAGCCTGCAAAGAGGTGAGAGAATGTGGGATACAAATGCAATAAATAACTACTATTACTACTACTATTTAGCATTTCTAAAGCGCTACCAGGGTTGCGCAGCGCTGTACAATTAACAAAGGACAGTCCCTGCTCAAAGGAGCTTACAATCTAAATAAATAAAAAGACTCTATACAGACATAGCTCACCAGTATTCTGTGTTTCCAGCAGATCATGTCAGACAATTGGTGCAGTTTTTTACTGCCAGAATAGCTCTTGGGACTAGTTGGTACGTGAAGTCCAGTATCCAACAGTAGTCAACCCAGGTCACAAGTATCTTGTGATAGCAAAAGAAAAAAAAACGGATTTCATGCTGCTTATCACAGGAATAAGCAGTGGATTTGCCAAAGTCCTCCTTAATGGCTTTTGGACGTTTCTTTCAGGAAATTGTCCAAAGCTTTTTTAAACTCTGCTAGGCTGTTTTCACCATATTCTGGCAACAAATTCCAGAGCTTAATTACACAATGAATGAAGAAATGCTTTCTCTGATTTGTTCTAAATGTACTACTTAGTAGCTTCATTGTGTGCTTGTACTTTTGAGAAAAGTAAATGTGATTCATGTCTACCTATTCCAGTCCACTCATGATTTTATAGATTCTATCACATCTCTCCTCAGATGTGTTTTGTCCAGGCCTCCTTAGTCATTCCTTATAGGAGAGTCATTCAATCTCCCTTATTTTTGTAGCTCTTCTCTGTATCTTTTCTAATTCTGCTTATATCTGCTCTGAGATGTGCTGACTAGAATTGCATACAATTTTCAAGGTGCTGTTACACCATGAGAGAAAAACAGAGGCATTATATTTTGTTTTATTCTTCACTCCTTTTTGAAGGTTAAATGCTAGCGTAGTAGATTTTCTTCGTGTATTGCAGTTATTAAATCAAATTTGATTGTTATCACTGTTGCCAGGTGGCCCCAGCACCATTACCTCTTGCACCAAATCGTGTTCTACTAAGGACTGAATCTAGAGTTTCTCCCCCCTTTGGTTGGTTCTTGAACCAGCTGCTCCATGAAGCAGTAAAATTTTTCATGTAGGAACTTTACCTCCCTAACATGCTCTGACATTACATTTATCCAGTCACTATTGGAGTAATTGAAATCAGACAATCAAAAACAATACGGTTTCATACAAAAATATGAAGGATTTGCTAAGAATAACTGACTCAAAATACTTAAACAAGAGTGGTGTCAGTGTGTTGAATCTTGGCGTCTGTTCCCTCTGCAGCTGTTTTCTGAGTGCAGTTTCTACAGAACAGTGGAAGTCTTCTCCTGATGCAGCAGTTGCAAAACAGAGTATCCCTGTTGGGAATTGATGTGATGAATCTCTTGGGCAGTGGATGTACAAAATTTTATTTTGTTGAAAGATTTGGGAAGAAATTTGTGGCTGTTTGAAAAAGATGTAACTGAGTTAAGTATATCTAAAATATTTGAATTTCATAGATATTCTTTTGAACTGTTCTGGTTTTGTATGAAGGATTTTTGCTAATGTACAGTAAGCTTTTTTGGATTGCGTGAATATACATTAGAGTATTTTAAGTGGAGTTTTGTTCTGACCTATGATGGTACATTTCTCATTCCTTGTAAGGAGTTTGAGTTTGTTTTCTGAGGTCTTTTTTCTTCACTTCTAAGTGCTGTGAGTCAGCTACTGTTAGCAAATCCTTCATATTTTTGCACGTAACAGTATTGTTTGATTTTCAGATGTTATTGTGTCTCCTATTTTTGAATAGCCTTTTGATATAATTGAGGGTAATTGAAATTGCCCATAATTAGTTTTTTAATTTGTTCCCTTCCCTAACATTTCGACATCTGTCAGGTAGATGGTAGTATATCCCTTTCACTATTTTCCCCTTTACATATACAGTTTCTTTTCATAAGGATTACAAGGTATATTTTGTTTGCTACGGAACTTTTATTCTATTTGATTCAAGGCTCTCTTTAACATATAGTACTATCCCTTCAATTTAATCAACCCTTTCACTGTGATATAATTTGTACTATGCTGTGACAGTGCCTATTGGTTATCCTCGTTCCATCAGGTCTCAGAGATGTCTATTATATCTACCTTTCATTTAGTGCTATATATTCTAACTCTCCTGTCTTATTTTTTAGGCTTCCAGCATGGTATAAGTGGGTTATACACAGATTACAAACAATTGGGGGGGGGGGGGGGGGGTTTGTTCCTATTAACAATTGCTCAGCAGTTGACAGTGATAATCTGCAATCATTCAATTTTACTCTTTATTTAAAGGCACCGATATACTGTTGCATTTATTGCAGCCTCTGTCAGGATGCCATAACTTCCCCTGTTTTGCCGATATCCTTCAAAGATACCTTGTTCTAAACCATGCACTCTTGAACAACTTTTGGGTTTCCTACTACTACTACTATTTAGCATTTCTATAGCGCTACAAGGCGTACGCAGCGCTGCACAAACATAGAAGAAAGACAGTCC
Organism: Microcaecilia unicolor; assembly: GCF_901765095.1. Lineage (NCBI taxonomy): Eukaryota > Metazoa > Chordata > Amphibia > Gymnophiona > Siphonopidae > Microcaecilia > Microcaecilia unicolor. Next base: position 244,767,908 of record NC_044037.1, on the reverse strand, counting down.
CTGCTCAAAGAGCTTACAATCTAATAGACAAAAAATAAAGTAAGCAAATCAAGTAGGTACTAGTTTAATGCAGCTGTATCTCCTTTATAAAATGTTGATGCCATCAGCCTGGTTCTACCCTAGTTAAGGTAAAGCCCATTTTTCCAGAATAAACCTACTTTCCCCAAAATATTGTCCAGTTCTTAACAAATCTAAATCCCTTCTCATTTCACTCTCATCCACGCAATTGAGACTATGGAGCTCTGTTTGTCTCTTGGGTCCTGTGCATGGAAAAGACATCATTTCAGAGAAAACTACTTTGAAGGTTCTGGACATCAACTGTCTATCTAAAAGCCTAAATTTGGCTTCCAGAACCTCCCTCCCACAAGTTGTATACCTGTAACGGGTATTCTCTATAAACAGCTGAATCCTACAGCCACACGTTCCCAACTGACCCATTCCCAGTTGAACTGTGCTTACATTGGACTAGTGTCAGTGGTCATATTCAGTAGCACAGGACCCCCCATGTAAGTGAGTGAATGCATTCTTTTATATTGTTAAGCTTTGGTAATCATGTCAACTTGGTAACCATCATACAATGCCATCTGTGTGGCTTTAAGATCCTGCTGTCCACAGAAAACATCCATTACAAATATGCAACTTCATTTTCTTGGGGGAAGGGAATTTTCTTTGAATATTTGTCTTTCCGATAATTGAAAGCTAAAGGGAATATTTTGCATCTAACGCTCCTAAGCTTGCAGTGAAGTAATACAAGTGTCCTAGGCACATAATTGAAACATTGTTGAGGTGGCTCAAATTGTTTTCTACCTTGTATGCCAGTCTTTTAGGGTAAAAGAGTACACCAAAAGGTAGATACAGAAATAAAAGTACACATTGACCTCCAGAAACAGAACAATGACGAGTTCTTTATTGTTAGACCCGACATAGACTGTGTTTCGGCGACCAAGTTCCTGCATCAAGGGTCACTGAAATTGCAGAACTCCTATATGATAAAAATAAGAAGTCTTCTTTATATTCAGTTGAATGGCACATGATATCCTTTGTTAAACCTTGTCATTCAATTGAATATACAGAAGACTTCTTATTTTTATCATTTAAGAGTTCTGCAATTTCAGTGACCCCTAATGCAGGTGCTTGGTCGCTGAAACTCAGCCCGTATTGGGTCTTTTCAGTAAAGAACTGTTCATTGTCCTGTTTCTGGAGGTCAATGTGTACTTTTGTTTCTGTATTTAGTCTTTTAGTGGAAGCCTTGCAAGGGAGCCACAGGATGAAATACCTCAGGGAAAACCAAGCAGAATGCAATTTATTGATGATTTTGAAGAGAAACTTTGTTTGTAGTATTATCAAGAAAATTTAGGAATCTTAAATTTCTTATATAAAAATACAGGAAACACTGTTTGGAGATCTCGGTCAGTCTCCTAGGAGGAGGGTGCCCTCTTGATAACCAACCAAGTTCTCAAGAACTATACAGCCAGACAGGGCCGGTCAAACCCGGTAAGCAGGGTAAGCACTGCAGGAGGGCGCCTGCCTTCAAGGGCGTCACTTTGCAAGCAATCTAATCTCTGCTGCTCATCTCAGTCTGGCTCCAAAGCTGTCAGCTCTCTGTCCCGTCCCCTCCCCCCACCTCCCAAGCAGAGAAATATCCTCCTTGTGTTTGTCAGAGGATGTCACTGCTCCAACTGAATCTGGCTCTGAAATAACTTGTGGGAGCTCAGCTAACCTCTGTCCTCTGCCCAGAGAGGGCTCAGACAGAGACAGCACAGCAGAGCCTGGACCCTTGTTTTGTCAGAGACTGCTGTTTAGTGCTGCACCTGACCCACCCTTTTCCACCCCCCACCCCCAACACAGCAACTCACAGGACAGGAGGGCTAGATGCCTGCTTTCAATTCCTAACCATCACCTATCTCTCATTCCCACTTCAGTAACTCCTGTTAGTCTGTCCAACTCAGATTGTAGAATATGTTAGTTTATGCTGATTAAGTCTGTCCTAGCTAGATCCTAAGCTGTGCTCGATGGGAAGGCTATTGTGCTGCAAGCAGAGTCTAACTTCTTAGGATTTCAGGTTAATTTTTGAAGAATTTGGAGAGGGGCTATCTCTGTTCTACATGTGTGACTGCAAGGCCAAGTGTCTGAATAGGGATCTGTTTGTTAGATTCTGAAATTTTGATAACACATTGTTTTTCAGAGTTGGCAAGACTGTCTGTTCTCCTAATTCCTGGTCTGTGTGCTAAGTTATTATTTTTCTTCTATACTGGTGTAATATTTTCAATGATGCCATGGCTGGTAAAAGGGGTGTGTCTACTGTGGGGGCGGAGCCATAGTGATCCCGCCTCTGGATGGGTAGGGGCGCCGACTAATAGACTGCAGGAGGGCGCTAGAAACCCTAGGGCCGGCCCTGCTGCCAGACTATTTTTCCAGATATCCATAATCAAAAGGTGTGGCAGAAATGCTTGCATGCACTATTTCCAGTTTGTAGTACAGTTAGGGCTTTTATTATTAAATATTTATACATTGTAAATTTAGGTAGCTATTTTCCAGGCAATTTGGAGTTGTTTGATAATACAAAAAAATCCAATATTAAATGTGTTTTGTGGTACAGGAACCATTGCTGGGTTCCTTTTCCAGTGGTATGCAATACGTTTGTGTAGCTGAGGAGTTATCAGTATGGAAAAGCACAAAACGATAACAGGCAAGGGGAATAATGGAAGGATCCTAAGGGAAGTGGAGTTTTTCCAGTATTTATTCAATTAATGCCTATTTTACTATTTGTGCGTTGGTGTTTATCGGTTAAACTTAAAGTCAAAAGTCCTGAGTATATTTATGGAGATATTATAGAGTAGCTCTTCGAAAAAATAAAACTAAACAAAAAAATATCAGAACTGCCCAACTACACATATTTGTTTGTTCTTCCAAAGAACATGGACAATATGGGCTAGATTCTTTAAATAGCTCAAAATTTGGTGTTGAAAAAAATCGGCGTTCAATGCTGTTCTATAATGGGCACTTAAAGAAAAGTGCCCATTATAGAATAGCATTAAGTGCCTATTTTGGTGCCAGGACTTACACCTGCTGAAACCAGGTGTAATTCTTAGTACCCAATTTGCAAATTTTAAGATCGCCCCTGATCCACCCATGAACCTCCCATGGCCACACCCCCTTTGGGTTTGCACAAGATAGGATTTGGGTGTAAATTGTTATAGAATAGCATGTAGCAAGATGTGCATGCAAATTCAAATGAGTGCCAGTTAGAACTAATTAGCACCCAGTTATTGGCACTAATTGGCTCGTTTAGCCAATTTAGTTGGGCACACATCTTGGATCTGGTATCCAAATATCAGCACCATATAGAGCAGTGTTTCCCATTTTCAATACCGACGTGCCCCTTGCCATTCAGGTTTTCAGGATATCCACAATAAATATGCACGAGAAATTTGCATATAATGGAATCAGTGTATGCAAATCAAGTCCATACATATTCATTATATATATCCTGAAAACCTGACTGGCAAGGGGTACTCCAGGACTGGACTTGGGAATCACTGATATAGAGAATCCGGGGGTATATTCTTCCATGTATTAAAAAACATATTGCGCCAGTCACCTTAATATGTAGCATCCTCAACAGGTTGTATCTGGGTTCTATTTGTTTGTGGGGCAGTTCTATAACTTTGTGGCACCTATATTGAGGTGCAGTGAGGCATGCTTAACATTGGTTCTTTAATTACACTTATGCCTCCACCTAAGCTGTTATAGAATACTTGTGAAAAGGCTCATTGGTGTGCCAGAACCAGCAAACCCATTTATGGCAGACTGGTGTAAGTTGGCACAAATTAGTGCACCATGTGTTGTGTGGTGACACATCCATGACCCACCCATGCTGCACCACACTAAGCAAATTTGGCATGTACATTATAGAAAACTGCCTAGCATTTACATGATTAATAGCCAATTATTGGTGCCAATTACACCTGTAAGTGCTACTGTACTATAGCTTATATGCTTATTTGACACCTAACTTTAGGGTGCCAGCTTATAGAATTGCCCTTTTGATATAGCATAAAACCATTTAAGCACTTTGGTTCAAATGCTATCTATGAAGAAAAAAAAGTGTCAAGGCAGTTGTTGATCTTTAATGTCTGGTAGATTTTGCAAATGTTTCTACTTGTAATAGTATTTTTCTTGACTTGAGGTTCGTCAATGTCTTTAGATGTATTTTCTTTTTTATTAAATTAAACACATTGGGAAGTACTATACGGAGTATTTTTATTAGTAGAAATTTGAATTCGTCATTATTAAATGCAATATTGGCTGTTATGTATCATTATAGGTATGTAGGTTAGACGGCATCAAGCATCTCGTTGACCTTTTGGATAATAAGGTCTTGGAAGTTCAGAAAAATGCATGTGGTGCACTAAGAAACCTTGTTTATGGAAAGTCTACAGATCAAAATAAATTGATGGTGAAGAATGCTGGTGGAATACCTGCTCTTTTACGGTTGCTAAGAAAAACTGTTGATCCAGAAATAAGGGAGCTTGTAACTGGTAAGTAAATAACAAATGATTTGGTTTTTTTTAAATTGAAATTTATTAAAATAAATTTGAACAAAGCCATAATCAAAGCAAAGAAAGTCTGAAGTACAAGGCAATCTAAAAAGAAAAGGAAAAATATAATAAACAAATTAACTAAGACTTTCTGTAGTCCACATTCTAAGGAGAAAATTCCAAGAACTTGAAGAAAAAAGTCCAAAGCACCCAACAATCCCCACTACTCATTTATCCTCCCAACCTAGTTACAAAAGAAGATTTTTAAAGGAAGCAAATTGTTTTTTTTAGCAAGAAATGATTCTAAATATAGTGGGTCTAAGAAGGGAAACCTTCAGACATTTGCAGGGAAACTGGAAGGAAAAAGCAGCACCTGAAGCCAGCCTCGGAGCTTAAGTTGTAAGAAAGCTTTCTTTTGTAGCTGTGTACTTCTGGCAATGTCTGGAAACAATCACCTTCTGCAGATAAAAAGAAATATCTTGAAACTTTATCTTTGAAAATTAGACTTATCAGGCTCAGCTTCCAGAACTACCACCAAAGTAGCTCTAACAGAGATGTTATCCATAGAAGATTCCAGGAAAGTGGAAATATTTAATCTGTCTGTAGAGATTATATAGAGTCCATTCCACCTTCTTCAGCATGCTCACTTCTCTTCCCAAGTGGTAAAGAAGATAGTCTAGATACCACTATTTCCCCACGTTTCACTATCTTCAAATTATCTCTCAAATACATCAGCCACAGTTCTTTCAATGGAAAATTTAATTCTCAGTTTTTTACTTTAAACATTTTCCAAATGCTCCTGTTTCAAGTGAAGCATCAAGTTGCCTTTTGTAAAAGACCCATTCAGAAATTGAGAGGTGGAGGATTGTACTGATAACTCTCCTATTTTGTCTACTTTACTCAATTTCTTATCTTGTTCTGATTTGCTTAGAAACAGTTTGTTTGAATTCTGAGGTCCCAGAAATAGAATAATGAAGAGTTGCCTCAGTCCTCAAAATGCCCTCCCACATATCCTCCAGGATAACCTTTCTAGCACCAGCTGCCCTCAGTAGGACCCACCAAACCAGGCACCACACCACCTTTAGGAGGGGAATTAAGGCTGCCAAAGAAACTGAACCAATCTCGAAGACCCTATGTTGTCCTAACCGCTTTAGCTCCAGAAAGGTAGGGAGTTTCGTTCTGTCCAGGCAGACATTCATCAACCGGCCATTCTTCAGTTCATCCCATGCGTCTAGTTCCAACTGTGCATTTTCCAATTCAACATCTAGGCCACTTGAGAGTTGAGGGTGGTGTTGAGCAGCTGCCAAAGCTTAACATCAGTTCCAGCTGCCAAAGAAACCAAACCAATCTCGAGGCCCCAGTGTTGTCCTATCAACATTGGCTCTAGAGAGGTAGGGAGACATACCCAAATAGGACTGAAGGAAAATAGGAAACAATCCTTCAGCAGTTGTTTGGAACTCTTTGTAACTTGGAAGCTAAATTTTTCTGGGAAAACAAAGACATGATCCTATGATAAATGGAATACCTAAGTAACCATTAGCACAGTGGTTCCCAAATCAGATAGTGGAGGCATCGCAGCCAGGTTTTCAGGATATCCACAATGAATATTTATGACATCGATTTGCATGCTGTGGAGGCAGTGCATGTAAATCTCATGAATATTCGTTGTGGATATCCTTAAAACCAGACTGGCTGGGGTGCCTTCGGGATCAGGTTTTGGAACCACTGGATTATCATGTTTCAGGTATTACAAAGATATAATGGCTAAACCCAGATAATGAAACAATTTAGACTTAAACAGTTGATCCCTAAGTTACATTCACAGAGAAGAAGCAAGGCCACGAAAATAGATCATCATTCTGACAGTAAGTCAATCGTACCTGTTTACCAGCAGCTTCTATCTGCCTGCCGTTCTTTCTCTATCTGTCTTCCCCTTCAACTAATTTTTCCTCTTTCCCATGTTTCCCTTAAGTGGTTAACATAGTATATAGCTTTTGTAACAGTAACCAATTTGCAATAATATTGGACCAACTAGAAGGATTTTTGATCTGACAGCTTCCATGCAATGTCTTAAAATACAAGGATATCAGATTTCTACATCACTGGCTGCCGGTGAACATGTAAGTTCATTTTGAAATATTGGCCCATTAGGTTTGTTTTGTTTGTTTTGTTTTTTTAAGCTTGTATGTTGAAATGACATGAAGCTAGGGGGCAGTATTTCCTTAACAACATCTTGGATGCTAAATGTTTAACTTATTCTGTCAGAATTTATTAATACTACTTATTCTCTCACCAAATTATGAGATTCTCAAACAAATTTGTATATATATGCAGTTCAATTAATAGGCCTTTGACATTATTGGAATTCAAAATATTTTTATTTGCATGTATTCTGATTTGTGGTAATCATATACAGCTTAGCTATAGAAACTGATAACTCTTCTGATACTTTATAACAGCTTGTGAACCTTATATAGGACCCTTTATTTGCAACCGTTTCAGCTGATTTCACAAACACCCTAATGCAATGACAGATGGTAAGAGGTACCTCTGTGGACTTTTCCACAATTTGCTTATTTTACTGGCTGTCTATATGGGTTAAGTCATGCAGTGTTTAGCTGACTTAAAGAACATTGGCTAGAATAATACATTGTAAACTCACATCACAACAAGGTATTAAAACATTTTATCCTGGGTATTTCCTTGTAAAGTGATGAGCTAAGAAATTCAGGCCTTCACTTGGAAATGAGCAAGGGCAAGCCTCTATGTTCTTCCCCGTGATATTCCAATAATAATTATTTTTATAAGGAAAAGTACTTCAGTGGTTTGATAATGGGCCCTTGAACCACACAGGGATTCTTATCTTAAGTTTATATACTGCTTAATCCAAGCAATTAGTCCTAAGCAGTTTACAGAGTTGAAGAAACACAAAATATACACTATTAGATCTTTACATAAAATGTAAAAAAGAAACAGCAAGATGGTGGGGGGTGTATAGGAGGTGGAGGTGATTTTTGTTTTTGGGGGGGTTGCTTTGATCTGGAAAATCTCTCCTTTATAAACCTAGAAGTGATCTTTGGCTTGCTTCTTACGTCTTCAGATTGTTAGCCTGTTCTGTATTTGAATGTTAAAGAAAGGAAATGGAACAACTCCTTAGTCATTGGGTATGTTTGGTACAACAAGAATAATTGTATTTTGTCCCCTGATTTTTAGGGGTATCCCTTTTTCTGGTTGTAATGTTCTTTATTTAATAAAGACTTCTATAAATTAAAAAAAAAAAAAAAAACAGCAATACATTCCAATTAAGCTAATCAATATAATACTTCACCCTAAAAATTAAAAATATCCACTACACATAAAATTTCTCAAATAAATGTCAACATTTTCCTAAAACATAATAACTTTCCAACCTAATTTCCAAAGGCAGGTCATTCCAAATACACAAAAAAACGCATTTATCTATGTCTAGAACGATGTACATTTTCAGTAGTAGAAGACGAATGTTTCAGTTGTAAAGATAAAGGAAGAGGAGTGAGACCATATATCACTTTATGAACAAAACATAACACTTTTTAAATAATACTCTAGCACGCAAAGGCAGCCAGTGACAAGACTTAAACAAAGGAAACACACTATCATATCTGGTACAACAAAAAATCAGCCTTGCAGTTGTATTTTGGAGTAATTGCAATCTAGATAACAGTTTCTGCGGTAGACTGAGATAAATAAAATTGCAATAATCAAAAACTGATTGTCAAAGTCTATACAACCAGAGCAAAATCCTTTTCATGAAAATTAGAGTATATAGATCTAAGCTGTCTTAACTTAAAAAAAAAAAAAAAATACTTTTTTGACTACATAATTTTTATCTCAAAAGATAATGTAGAGTTCAAAAGACCCCTAGCATACTGGCTTCTTGGACAACCTTCAAGGTCACAATGATGAATATCAGTCAAAAAATTCTTAAGCCACAATATGTTTGTCTTGTCTGCATTCAACTTAAGGAAGTGACCATGAGCCCAAATCTTAATCCTAGATGTACACTGTTCAATAATCTGAAAAGTACACAAGTTGATCAGGATAAACAAGAAGCCAGAACAAAAATATCATCTGCTTATGATCAAAGAAATGGTGGCCAGATCTGACATAAATAAATTGAATAACAAAGGGGAGAGTGGTGACCCCTGAGGGACTTCACACAATGGTCTCCAGGGTTTAGAACGAACAACATTTTATCCTGTCTATATTCCCTGTAGGCCCAATGGTGATCAATGCCCCTCCCCTCCCCCCCCCCCCCCCCCCAGTGGCGTAGCTAGGGGGGAGCGCCAGGGGAGCGACCACTCCCCCAAACGGAGTTCTGCTTGTGCTTATTTTTTTTCTCAATGTGTTGCATTGAAAATGTGCGCCAACGGAAGTCCGCTCTCGCTCCGTCAACCTGGCTCCGCTTCTGCCCCCCCCCCCCCCCAATATGCAGGGAAAATCTAGAGAGACTATGAAGGGTTTATTATGCATCAGATAATACTTTGCTGTAATTTAACACTTTTTGGGGAAGGTTCTCTTTCTCGTCACATCCCAGTGAGAGGGTGTGCCAAATCCTTTGACCTCCTTCACTGGAGGACTGCTGCGTTGTGGGCAGCTCAGTTCTGGGTGCTACTAATATTTAGCCCCCCCCCCCCCCCCCCCCCAAAAAAAAAAAACAATCCTTTTATGTTGTGGGTATCGCCAGAGGCAATTAGCGGTCCCTTGCTGGATCCCTGAGAAGTACCTCTTTATGGGTCAAGGATTGTCTCGGCGCAATGGAAAAGAGAGTTAATTTGCTTATATTAGTGATGTACAAGTAGAGAACCAGCTGGCTTTTCAGCCTTTCACACCAGGCTTGCTCTGAGGTCTTTTTCCCATCCTCCTTGCGTCCCAGTTCCCTTTCCATTCTGTTGACAGCTTGACCTGGTCATTCTATACTTCTGGCTGAATGGGTGTTTTGAGTTTCCTTTTTGTGGCTGCTTTTGCTGTATAAAAGGAACACTGGGAGAGAGTGAATATTTGTGGACAATTGGTTTGCTGACTTTGATGTCACAGAAGCAGTTGAGTTATTAGACAGAAAAGAGGCAGTAGCACACCTCTTCTGAGGGACTGACGTTTCATTCATCTGTCTCCATCTTCCTCAGATTGCACTCTGACTTATCAGCCCCATAAGGCTCTTGACTTGATTATTAAGTGGTACAGAAGGGAAATACTCCTGGCCACTGTTAATGTTTATATCTGCCAAGCCCCCAGAAAGCTCAGTCACAGAAGGAAAAGATTCCACCCCCTTTACACCTCTGCAGTGGAGAGGGTGCTCTAATAAAACTCTCAGCCTCTGTTTGTGGTTTAGTATCAAGAATAGTGCCACATGCTGACAGGGAAACTTGGGATACTGTTGCAGCTTTCTGCTTGTCTCACTATCTATCTGCATCTGTTATGTTTATGTTATATTATATACTGCTTTTATTCCACAAATGCCACATTGTGGATTACAAATGAAAAAAAAAAAACTAACATTTTTTTTAATGGGATTTTTAATCTTCCTTTATAAAGAGATTCACTCAAGGCGCTGTACAGTAGGTACAGTTTTAATATAAAACATAATTTTGTTAACAGCATAACAATAGTAAAATAACCAAGAATAAACATAAATACAATAAGTGAGGTAAACTTGAAAACAGTAAATTGAAACCTAATAATAGAACTACTGTGAAACAGTATCAAAAATATATATTTAACAGCACTGGAATTCAAATACCAGGGATATAATACAATATTAGCATAATACTAATGACACCTAATAAGCATGCATTAGAACATTCAGCTAACATAGATATGATGCTAAAGAATTTCTACAATATGGCTTACCATATAGCTGAGGGACCAAGAGCAGATATATGATGGGAACAAGATACATGGTACAGAGTGAGTTGGGATAATTTGATGGTTAGATAAGGCAAGTTTATTGTATAATTAAGTAATATCATAGTTAGCAATCATTTTGTGGCAGATAAAAGGTCCACAGCGCACACATTCCCTAATGTTGTACACGACAAGAAGGTATGTCGACCCAGCGGCATTTTGGCAGTCCATTTATGAGTCAGACTGGCCTGACCCGGTGGACTCTGATAGCTTCTTCCTCAATTGGGATAACCGATGCAGAAGTATCTTAGACGACATAGCGTCACTCAAGGCGTGTTCAACAAAAAGGAAAGTAGGTGCCCCGTGGTTTAATGAATACCTTAGAACGCTCAAAACCAACAACAGAAGACTTGAAAGGGCCTGGAGAAAAGCACCAGGATACTCAACATCTCAATGCATGGAAGCAGTCTCACAGAAAATACAATTATGCAATTAGGCAGGCAAAAAAACACTACTTCAAAACCAAGATAGGCCCAGATTTCAATGATACCAAAAAGCTCTACTTCTTTGTAACAAACTAATGGATACCACTGTGCTTACCACAACAGGAGAAGGCATCCCACCAGCTGCAGATTTAGCCAAATGTTTCAAGACAAACTCATCAAATTAGAGAGCTCCCTTCCACTGAACAATTCCAGCATTAGTGATTTTATTAGTGGCTTGGAACCATGGCCTGACGAGCAACCAGCAGACCGTTAGTTCTCAAGCTTCACTTCTTTCTGTAGATTCCGTCAAGCTGGAGCTTCGCAGATTTGTCAGGAAGTACTGCAGGCTGGATGTGTGCCCCAATTATTTACTCCAGTGTGCCCCTGCCTGTTTTCTAGATGACTTGACGCTACATCTCAACTGTATGCTTGGTAATGGCAAGTTCCCTGTAAGCTATGGTAACATCTTACTTACCCCAGTACCCAAAGATGCCAAGAAAAAGAGTAGTGATCTGTCCAACTACCGACCAATAGCATCTATTCCCCTTTTCGTGAAACTTACGGAGAGCTTGATGAATAAACAACTTAGTGAGCACTTGGATAAGTTTAATATTCTGCATACCTCGCAGTCGGGATTTCGACCGCTCCACAGTACTGAGACCGTGCTTGTCACTCTCCTATCCAACTTTAAGAGGGAAATAGCTGTAGGGAAGAGTATTTTGCTCTTACAGTTCAACATGTCTAGTGCCTTCGACATGGTGCACCATGGCATCTTGCTGTGGCTCCTAGATTACTTTGGTGCCAGTGGAAACGTACTAGCCTGGCTGAGAGGCTTTCTTACATCAAGAACTTACCAAGTAAACACCAACTCTAACTTATCATCTCATTGGAAAGCAGACTGTGGAGTGCCACAAGGTTCCCCACTATCACCAACTCTCCAACATGATGTTAATTCCTTTGGCAGTGGCTCTTTCCAAACTGGGACTTAACCCATTTATCTATGCTGATGATATCACTATCTTCATCCCTTTTGAGAAAGACCTAAATGAAATAACCAGTAAGATTCGGCAAGGCTTTAACACCATGCTCGACTGGGCCAACTCATTTCGATTCAAATTCAACGCCGAGAAAACACATTGTTTGATTCTCTCCTCTCCCTATAACAAACTCAGGCCTCCTACATTAATTACTCCTGAGCTCGTCCTGCCAATTTCGGAGTCCCTAAAAATCTTGGGAGTCATAGTTGATAGATCTTTGACATTGGAGCAACATGTGAACTGTACAGTCAAGCAAATGTTCTTCACCCTTTGGAAGCTTAAGCGTATCCAGCCTTATTTCCCTAGAGAAGTATTCTGCAGCCTAGTCCAGTCTCTAGTTATAAGCCGTCTCGATTACTGCAACAGTATCTATTGGGGATGCACAAGCATGCTCCTAAAAAAATTACAAACTGCTCAGAACAAAGCAGCTCGACTCATCTTCGGCAAATTGAGATTTGAAAGTTCGAGACCGCTTCGTGAGAGGTTGCACTGGCTTCCTGTGAAGGACCGCATCGTTTTCAAGATCTGCACATTGGTGCACAAAATCATCTATGGAGAAGCCCCTACTTATATGGACACTCTCATTAACTTGCCGCCCAGGAACTCCCGCAAGTCAGCTCGTTCGTACCTCATTCTCCACTACCCAGCTTTTAGTGGCCTCAAATATAAGACCGTCTATGATTCCTCCTTTTCTTATCTCAGCACTCAATTGTGGAACGGGCTGCCTCAAGTGGTCAAATTCACTCCTGATCACCCGACCTTCAAGAAGCGACTCAAGACCTTCCTTTTTGGTAGAGAATACGCCGTGAGCCCACCGCCACATCCTTCTGACCCACGGCTATCATAGCGACAAATTGTCACCACCTCCTCTCTCCCTTCCCTCCTCAGTTATTTCTCTTTCCCTCTTATGACATTGCATACTGTATTTTGAATTATTGTTTACTTAATAGACTATTGTACGCCACATTGAGCCTGCCCGTGGGTGGGAATATTGTGGGATATAAATGCCATTAAATAAATAAATAAATAATATACTGTCTAAACAGTACCCGGGAAGATCAGGACATATAATTGTTCACAAAGCCTTAGGAAAGAGATCTGTCTCCCTCTTCATCCAGGCTAAGACTGAAGCAACAGCCAGCAACAACTGCTGGGTAATTTAAAAATTCCAGGCCAATTAGAGCCCAGAACAGTCAAGTTTCAAATAAAAATTGGTTACATCAGTACATGCACTTCCTATTATCTGCGTGCCAAATAAAAGAGAAAGAAGTCCTTTTTAAGCGTAAACATGCACCATCTGCTGGCCAAATAGGAGAAATATACTTCGGTTAATTAAACAGGCTTAAAAAGACACTGTTTCTTCACATCTTTACATAAGGAGTGAGAGCAAGAGAGAAAGGAAACCAATGTGGTTCTCCAAACAAGTGGCTGAAAAAATAAAGGCAAAATAGTTGGTATTCATGAAATACAGAAAAACTCAAGAAGAGGAACACAGAAAAGTATACCGGATGAAGCTGAAAGAAATGGAGAGATATACAGCTGGCAAAAGCACAAGCAAAACAAATGGCTAAATATGGAAGGAACAGTAACAATTTTTTTCAGGTATGATGGTGAAAGGAGGAAGGCAAAAAATGGAATTGTAAGACAAAAAGATGCTGTGAACCGCTATGTGGAGAGTGATGAAAAAGCAAACATGCTAAATAAATACTTGTGTGTTGTATTCATGGGACAGGGAAATAGTGTACCTGAGTGTAACTCACCTTGAGCTACTACTGAAAAAGGTTTGAGCAAAATCCAAAAAATAAATTAAATTAAATGGAAGAAAATCGTGGAGAATGACCAAGATCAGCTGGCAAAGGTACATATGAGAATTTATAGATATCACACGTTTACAGAAGTGTTTATAAAAAACTTGAAAAACTGATGGTGGACAAAACCTTGGGACCGGACGAGATCCATCCCATGATATTGAGGGAACTCAGGGAGGTTCTGGCGGGTCCTTTTAAGATTTGTTTAATAAATGTGTGGAGACAGGAGAGGTTCTGTGGGATTGGAGAAGACTGGTTGTGCTCCCTCTTCCAAAAGTAGTGACAGAGAAGAAGCAGGAAACTTCAGGTCAATAAGCCTCTAGTCATTGGAAAATTAATGGCAGCACTGCTGAAGGAAAGGATAGTGAATTTCCTGGAGAGCAGTGAGTTACAAGATCCAAAGCAACATGGTTTTACCAAAGGTAAATCTGTGCCAAACAGACCTGATTGAATTTTTTGACTGGGTGACCAGAGAATTGGATCGAGGACATGTGCTAGATGTAATCTACTTGGATTGGATTTCAGCAAAGCCTTTGACATGGTTCTTCATAAGGAGGCTCTTGAATAAATTCAGCAGGCTGAAGTTAGGACCCAAAGTAGTAAACTGAATTAGAAACTGGTTGGCAGATATCAGAGGGTGGTGATTAATGACACTCACTTGGAGGAAGGAAAGGTGAATAGTAGAGTACAGCATTGCTGAAGGATTAAAAGGTAAAGATTTGCAACAGTGGACACCCCTGAGGGAGTCAACAAAATGGAGAGAGATTTCTGAAAGTTAGAAGAGTGGTCTAGTATTTGATAGTTAAAATTTAATGCAAAGAAGTGCATTGTGATGCATGTGTGGGGTAGAAATGTGCTAGGAGGTGAGAGACTGATATGCACAGACAGTGAGAGGGACCTTGGGGTGATAGTGTCTGAGGATCTGAAGGTGACAAAAATAATATGACAAGGTAGTGGCCATAAGCCAGAAGGATGCTAGGCTACATAGAGACATAACCAGCAGAAGAAAGGAGGTGTTGATGCCACTGTACAAATCATTGGTGAGGCCCTAATTGGAGTGTTGTTTAGTTTTGGAGGCCATATCTTGTTAAAGATGTAAAAAGACTTGAAGCAGTTCAGAGAAAGTTGACTTAAATGTTATGGGACTTGTGACAAAAGATATATAAGAAAGGACGAAGACCTGAATAAGTGGAAAGGAGAGATACAGGAGATGTTTCAGACAGACGTTTAAAAATACTTGAAATGTATTAATATAGAAGCAGATCCCTTCCAGAGAAGGGGAAATGGTTAAATTAGAGGACATGGATTGATGTTGCAGGGTGGTAGACTTAGGAGTAATGTCAGGAAAATCATTTTCATAAAGAATGTGTCTGATGCCTGGCATGCTCCCCTGAGAGAGGTTGTGGAAACCAAAACAGTGACAAAATTCAAAAAGGTATGGGATGTTTGGCACACAAGAATGAGCTAAAATGCCAATGTAACAGTTTTTGGTCCCCCAAACCCTCAGCTTTTAGAGCAAAATGCTGGCCACAGTCAGTAGGACCTTTCCTAAATTACTTTTCTAAATTGTTTTCCATCAACAAAAGCATGAACTGTTTGAAAATATTTCTTTATTAACAAGAAAGTGAGAAAAAAAAAGAGGGAGATTAAAGTTACAATATTAATACTGATAGATTATTACAGTAGAAGTATTTTGCATTGTTGAATTACATTCCACAGTAACTTGAGTTTGTTTTGTATGAATACAGAGGATCCCTAATTAGAAAATGGATTGGAATAAAAAATAAAACTTAAATGACTACATGTGTGTAAATGTCTCAAGTGTTGCCTAGACTCCAGCTGTGAAGCAGTAAGGCCAGTACTGGGCAGACTTCTACAATCTGTGTCCTGTATATGATAAGACAGGTTGGGATAGGCTGGAGTGGGCTTTGACAGCAACTCCAGTAGTTGGAATGTAAGGATGGTGTCGGACAAGCTTCTGTAGTCTGTCCCATGTCCCGGAAATGGCAAAGAAAGACCAGGATCAGGTATTTTGTACCACATTCATTGTTGGTTTAGCTATGAATTGAAATGAGTGAGAACGTTGGGCAGACTGGATGGACTATTCAGTTCTTTATCTGCTATCATCTACTTTGATACTATGTTAGGACCAGTACTACCTGTTTGCTGCCCTGTGCAAATGATTGTGTTGCCCTCTTCCCCTTCAGGTGGATTCTAATTGAATCCTTCCAAGTCTGAATAAACCCTAGGCAAACATGTTGGACCCCTATTGTAGCATAAATATATTTTTAAGCACCCCCAAATGTGTGAACACCAGTATATTATCCTCTACAGTTAGATATCATATTCATGTTAGCAAAATTGAACTTGCAGTGGCGTTCCTAGGGGGGCGGACACCGGGGCGGGACCCCTCCCCCCCGGGTGCACGCCGCTGG
This sequence comes from Microcaecilia unicolor, assembly GCF_901765095.1. Lineage (NCBI taxonomy): Eukaryota > Metazoa > Chordata > Amphibia > Gymnophiona > Siphonopidae > Microcaecilia > Microcaecilia unicolor. Next base: position 244,751,719 of record NC_044037.1, on the reverse strand, counting down.
GGGGGGGGTGCCGCAGCGCGCGCCTGCTCAGAGTTCCCTGACTTCGCGCGTTCGCTGCAGCTCCCTCTGACCCGGAACAGGAAGTTACCTGTTCCAGGGCAGAGGGAGCTGCAGCGAACGCGCGAAGTCAGCGAACTCAGAGCAGGCGCGCGGCGTGCACCCGGGGCGGACCGCCCCCCCCCCCCCTTGGTACGCCACTGCAGTAGTGTTAATGAGGAAAGAAGGTGATATAATGAATCAAAACAGCTGGTTTAGAATCAGTTGGTGGAAATGTATAACTTCACTATCTTTGTAGGGGTTTTTTTTACTTCAAATAATTTGTATTGCTTTTAGAAACACAACACAGATAAAATATTGGACAGAAATCTGATTAGATGACCCAAAGTCATCTGGATCAGAAGTTGCCAGGTTTGGGGTGAAGCAAGGATGGACCAGAAAAATATCTGAATATTTGTGATATTTAGAGGTGAATTTTCAAAGCACTTAGACTTACAAATTTACATCGAGGGGCATAATCGAACGGGGCGCCCAGGTTTTCCTGGGGACGTCCTTGAAGGACGTCCCAGTGAAGGGGCGGCAAAACCCATATTATCAAAACAAGATGGGCGTCCATCTTTTGTTTCGATAATACGGTCGGGGACGCCCAAATCGTGAAATTTAGGTCGACCTTAGAGATGGTCGTCCTTCGAAATGGTCGTCTCCGCTTTTCGGCAATAATGGGAACTAAGGACACCCATCTCAGAATACCAAATCCAAGCCCTTTGGTCGTGGGAGGAGCCAGCATTCATAGTGCACTGGTCCCCCTGACATGCCAAGACACCAACTGGACACCCTAGGGGGCACTGCAGTGGACTTCACAAATTGCTCCCAGGTGCATAGCTCCCTTCATTGTGTGCTGAGCCCCACCCAAACCGACTCCCCACAACAGTACACCACTACCATAGCCCTAAGGGGTGAAGGGGGGCACCTACATGTGGGTACAGTGGGTTTTGAAGGGCTCACATTTACCACCTCAAGTGTAACAGGTGGGGGGGGGGATGGGCCTGGGTCCGCCTGCTTGAAGTGCACTGCACCCACTAAAACTGCTCCAGCGACCTGCATACTGCTGTCAAGGAGCTGAGTATGACATTAGAGGCTGGCAAAAAAATATTTAAAAAATTTTTTTTTTAAGGGTGGGAGGGGTTAGTGACCACTGGGGGAGTAAGGGAAGGTCATCCCCGATTCCCTCCGGTGGTCATCTGGTCAGATCAGTCACCTTTTTGAAGCTTGGTCGCAAGAAAAAATGGACCAAGTAAAGTCGGCCAAATGCTCGTGAGGGACGCCCTTCTTTTTTCCATTATCGGACGAGGACGCCCATGTGTTAAGCATGCCCCAGTCCTGCCTTCACTGTGCTTCCAACACGCCCCCGTGAACTTTGGTCATCCCCGCGACAAAAAGCAGTTGAGGGCGCCCAAAATCAGCTTTCGTTTATGCCAATTTGGGCGACCCTGAGAGAAGGACGCCCATCTCCCGATTTGTGTCGGAAGATGGACGCCCTTCTCTTTCGAAAATAAGCCTGATTATAACCTATGTAAGTCTAAGTGCTTTAAAAATGAGCCCCTTAGCCACTATCCAGATAACTTATATTTTTAATAGCCGGGCTAAAGTAAGTGGTGGCATGGTGACCACACTATCCAAATATTCAGTTCTATAATCCATATGAATCGATATGCTAAATATATGGAATAAGTTAAACCCCACAGCCAGCATTTAGCTTTTTCAGGTCACCTCACTGGCTGACTATCGGGCCCATTGTTTGGACTCAGAACCTATGCCATATCAAAACAGGACTAGAAGCACCAGTTGGATTATAAAAATGTGCAACCATTTATTGTAAGTGCAAGTACAGTAGCTATAAATGGCTTTTTCATTAATAAAGCAACACTACATGCAGAGTTCCTGTATTAAATATTTAAATAACTGAAACCTCAAATCTCCCAACAGAGGAATTTACTTTTTATTTCTCAACTACTGTCATCATTGGGAGTCCATTCCTATCATTGGTTCCTTTAGAGGGGGAAAAAAAAAAGAATCAATGTAAAAAAAAACTGCTATGAATGGAGAAAAACAATTGATTACAAGAAATCCTCTTATTCATATAACCAGGATATCTGGAATGTAAATGCGTTATTATATATCACATTTCAAAAAGTTCTACTTCAAAACCTACCAAATTAAAGGACTGGCTGCCAGTTAAAAAAAAAAAAAAAAAAATGTCCAAACTTAAAACAACAAAGCCCATCCTGCAATTATCTCAAAAACACTGTCAATATTTTCTTTCTGGCGTTCCGCTGCACTTTTCAGCGTCGCTTCACAGCGTGCCGGGCTTGTTCATTTCACCTAACGTCAAATCAGCATTTGGACAATGTGTAATAGTTATCATTTTTTTTTTGTTACATTTGTACCCCGCGCTTTCCCACTCATGGCAGGCTCAATGTGGCTTACATGGGGCAATGGAAGGTTAAGTGACTTGCCCAGAGTCACAAGGAGCTGCCTGTGCCTGAAGTGGGAATCGAACTCAGTTCCTTAGGACCAGAGTCCACCACCCTAACCACTAGGCCACTCCTCCTATTTCCTGGGAATTCATGTTTAAGCAAGAATATTTCATCACGTGCAGCATTATTTACATATTGTAACATACTTCTCTTGGATAGCATTTGTTTCTCTTTTCAGACAGCATATTGAATGTTGTATGTTATATATTAACGGGTGTGCATATGTTTTTTGTAATAGCTTTTATGGTTCAGAAGCATGGTTGAATACAAATAGAGTATAACATGGACAGAAATTATGATTAACTATGTACTTTTGTATTTGTCTAATGGAAAAAAGATTCCTTGCCAATGCTCTCAGACATTCACTAGGTTTTTGGCTTCCATACTCATCTGTCTCTGCAAGCTATATGAACATTGTCTCACACAGTAAGAATACAAGATGTCTTTGCTGATTTGATCTGATGGAATATGATCATGCAATATGAAATAAGCACCAAACTAACTATGTATATTGGAGTTCTGCAAAATTAATGCAGTGTGCAATATTTATAATTCAAGTTGCTATGCATCTTTTGAGGTAATACTAAACAGTTTTCCCTCAGAATGTTTGCTGGCTGTACTTGTCTGGTGTAATTAATATAGTGCAGCATGTCAAGGGAAAAATACAAAATAAATATCCATTGACGGTCAGATGTTAACTGAGGTTTTACACATAAGACAGCTTCTCAGTTTATTAAAAAGATGAGCTATTAATGGAGCAGATAGGATTCTACTGAATTTGTTAGTCCTGCTTGATGTTAAAGCAATATGATATCTATATTTGATAGTATGTATATAAACATTTTGGTAGATTTTAACATAAATTTTCTTTGTGAATCTTTCTTCCATTGTTTCTGGGTTATAGAAGAGAAGTACCTAACATTAAGCTTTTTTTTTTCTTTTTGTTTTTTTGTATTATTAGATTAGGTCATCTGCTTTATCATTTTCTAACTGAGTGACCAGTTATTGTTCTTCATGTCAGACCACACTTGAATATATATGGTATTAATCATTTGTATAATGCATCTGAGATTTACATAGAATTGTACAGAGACACGGGATTAATTTTATAAATCATGGATACTGAAGCAAAAATGTTGACCCTAGAGCTAGTACTGCCTCCTACATAGCCAGGAAATGCTTCCTTTGCTCCTGGGTGGGTTTTGCAACATCGGGAAAATCCAGACCTGCTTCTCTATAAATAAGGCTCACCATTATGCCTAGGAATTAAGGGGCATACCAGGATGTCTTCCCCCTTATGAGAATTACAATTGTGCAGTTGGCCTGGTACCAGATTCTCTATGGCAGTACTTGCTAGAGAATCTGTAGACAGATTTTATACAAAAACTAACCTCACCAGATGAGGCCCTAGTACTTTTAATTAAAAAATAAAAAAAAAAGTATCCATCTGTGAGTAGACTGTTGCACCCTAAACCTGTAAGAGTAAATAATACTCACCACCCAGTGATTACAGAGACATGCAAATACCAAATTGTTATGCACTGTGGAAAAAACACATCTCCTAAATGAGCTGCTCTGAATTCACACTCATAAGATATGTTTATAGTACTAGACTAAAAACACAAAATGATAGAAATAATGAAAAATGTATTTTCATGAGGAATATAACTATTTACAGTAATAAAGTGTAATCAAATGAATAAAATCAGGAATTACTTTAAAAAAGGAATATATAAACTTTAGAATATTGCAGAATAAAAGTAAAATATTCGTTCTTTAAATGCTAAAACGAACACCAATTCAGATATTGAAACAAACACACAATTCTTGCTGGCAAAATACCTGCTATTTGTTCCCTTTGATTACAGATTTAGACTAACAACCTCTGTGCATCTCCAGTCCCTATACAGGATGACTGATGTAGCAGGTGTTTATTTTCACTTAATGGAAGGTAAAAGTTGTACATGTAGTTTGATGAGGAGAGAGAACTCTAGATGAGCTGATTTCTTTTACATCATTTATTATCAGCACTGTCTCAGATGGTTTGATAAAATCATGACAGGTCATTGGCTGCGCCCTTTGTTATGGGTTGAAAAAATACAGGTTTTTTTTCTGGGCACCAAGCAGTCTAGGTTCATGACTGCATTGCCCATATTCCTTTGTCTGTTTTTTAACCAGGTTGGTTAAGGACACGGGCATGCAAATTACTTTTTTTTTTTTTTTTTTTTTTAGTGTAAGCATAACTCAGCAAAATTCATGCTTTAGAGGAACCTACATAAGTAGTGCCATACTGGGAAAGACCAAAGGTCCATCTAGCCCAGCATCCTGTCACCGACAGTGGCCAATCCAGGTCAAGGGCACCTGGCACGCTCCCCAAACGTAAAAACATTCCAGACAAGTTATACCTAAAAATGCGGATACTTGATGTCCATTGTTTAGGACAGTTTAAAGAATATAAATCCACAATTTATTATGTAGTAGAACCTCAATTATGGAACAACTTGCCCTTGACATTGAGAGAACTAAAAAGTCTGGAAAAAAATTTAAAAACCCTAAAAACTTATCTTTTTCGGTGTGCTTTTTCAGATTGCGTTTATTGCTTGAGTCTGTTATCTTGCCCTGATTGTTGAGATGTGATTTTATTGATGCTCTAATTGTTTTTAATGTATTTTATTATTATGTATATTTTTGTTGTAAACTGCTGAGAATGGCAGATCGTGTGATATATACATTTTTGGAAATAAATAGATAGAGCCTTAGCACTGCACCTTTTGTATTCTGTAGAACAGGTCTGCATGTAGTCAGGCTCTGTAATATACCAACATTTGTGTCAGGGCTGTGTGGAATCAAATGGAAAACGACCTATTAGAGTTCACATCAGCACTTCAAGTACTGTGTCATGCCATTTGGCCTCACTAAACTTAGAAAGGATGTGGAAATGTAGACAACATTCAATTTTTATGGGAGAATCTGGTTTTAATTAAAAGTAGGTTGAGTTAAATCAGTTCCTTCTGTAGTGGATTGAAACAGATTAAATTGAATAATGATTATGTGCATGGATTTGTGTAACCATAGTTATTAAATTGTTACATCTAAAAAGAGGAATCCATTTCCTCAGAAACCCCTTTTTAAAAGAATTTTGGAGCTGAAGGTTGTTCGGGAACAGAGAGCATTATCAGTCTGAATCGCTGAATCCATTGTGTCTTTGCAAACATGATATTGACACAGTGAGAGACCTCTTTTTTTTGAGTCTATGTAATGGAGTTGTTTTGCCCAAAGAAAAAGTGGTTTAGTTGATTTTTCCTTTATTTCAGCTGCACAATATAATTATTTTGCAATTAGAACATGTCTTTCAGTTCTTTTGATTTCTAGAGCCCTAAAGCTGGTGTAAATGCTCATGCAAATATTTTTGAAGTACTCATTTTATAATCTACACAAATACTTCTGCACACCAACAAAACTCCACCCCTATCCATACCCACCTGCAAAGTATGCACCATACTCCTATATTTCTACAGCACTACTTTTCTACGGATTGTCTGAATGTGGCATTGGAGGTATAGTGCTTGAATGGTGTAAGAAATTTCTGGTTAAACGCTCTTACACCGTGAAAAAAGAAGGAAATATTTTAGGGTTTTGATGATCTTTTTAAATATTTTGTGTTCTTTGAGGTCAGTAAAATTGGACATGGGGGAACGCCATGGGTGTAGTTTGGGGAGCGAGTGACATTGCCCCCCCCCCCCCAAATGGCTTGCCACCTCATTTTGGTGTGGTGGAACACCCCCTCCCCTCTTGAGTGGCGTGGTAGTGCGGCATGGTACCCCCCTCCCCATCGAGTGGTGCAACACCTCTCTCTTCCACTCCCCTATGGAGTCCAGATCTCTCCACTTTCACTCCTCCCCCCCTCCTCTGTGCTGCAGGCCTCCAAACGCAAGCCGCTGGCAGCATCAGCCATGTAAGCACCTTTTTCAGCCTGCTTTGGAAGCCTTCTCTATACAGCGACCCGCCTACATGGGAACAGGAAGTGGCTGTACAGAGAAGGCTTACGGGGCAGGCTGAAGGCAGCGCTTACATGGCTGATGCTGCCAGCGGCTTGCAAGTTAGGAGGCCTGCAGCTGGGGGGGGGGGGGGGGTGGAGAGTGATACCGGGTTTCGGATTTTGCAGATTGTTTTCGGACTGTACTTACATTACCAGGAGATTCATCATTATGGAAGTCCAAAATATTGCCATGTATTGAAAGGGTTGAGAATTGAGCTTGTTCTAATAAGTTAAAATAGAATGCTACTAAGAAAAATTCTTTGAGTGGGAAATAGCTCACCTATTCTTTCCTCTATTCTTTTAAATGGGAAGGATGGTTTGTATATAGTTAATACATAAAATGTTTTAGGTTTTATATTTGATTTCTTCCTTGTCCTGTGAAGCTCAAGTGAATCGTTTATATAAAAAGTTTCTTTAAGTTGAAACAATTGAATACTGTTTACCCCCTACCCCCTTTTTTCTTGATTCTCAGTTTGCGGTACTAGTTCAGGCTTTGGTCCTTTCCCAATTAGACTATGCCAATGCTCTGTACTCTGGCTTCTCAATAAAGTTGTTAAAAGAAACTACAGTTGCTGCAAAACATTGCATTAAGGTTAATTTTTTAGGTATCACGTTTGAGTATGTGACTCCGGTGTTTGTGGTAGTCCATTGGCTCCCAGTAAAAGCCTTTATTATAATATATAAGTTGGCATGCCTGACATTTAAGGTATTACACAGCTTAGCACCTGTCAGTGTTTCAGAACTGATTAAAATTATATCAGGAAGAACAACTGTGAGAGGTTTTTCTACCTTGCTGTTGTTTTTCCGTCTTTTAAGGGAATTAAATATAAAGGTGTATTTGAATTTGTTTTCCTATAAAGCTGTAGAGGTACAGCGAAGGGCGACTAAAATGATAGTGGGGATGGGACGACTTCCCTATGAAGAAAGACTAAGGAGGCTAGGGCTTTTCAGCTTGGAGAAGAGACGGCTGAGGGGAGACATGATAGAGGTATATAAAATAATAAGTGGAATGGAACAGGTGGATGTGAAAAGTCTGTTCACGACTTAGAAAAATACTAGGACTTGGGGGCATGTGATGAAACTACAGTGTAGTAAATTTAAAACAAATCGGAGAAAGTTTTTCTTCACCCAACGCATAATTAAACTCTGGAATTCGTTGCCGGAGAACGTGGTGAAGGTGGTTAGCTTGGCAGAGTTTAAAAAGGGGTTAGATGGTTTCCTAAAGGACAAGTCCGTAAACCACTACTAAATGGACGGGAAAAATCCACAATTCCAGGAATAACATGTATAGAATGTTTGTACGTTTGGGAAGCTTGCCAGGTGCCCTTGGCCTGGATTGGCCACTGTCTTGGACAGGATGCTGGGCTCGATGGGACCCTTGTTCTTTTCCCAGTGTGGCATTACTTATGTACTTATGGTTTGGAATGGTCTTCCTTCACTAACTGCACTACAACCATCTTATGAGAAATTTTGTAAGCTTCTTAAGACAATTTCAGAAATGTTTGTTGAATATTAGGAACTTTTTATTTTAGATTTGTATCTTTTAGGATGGTATTATTGTAATGCATCTGAATTTATCTTTTCTGTATTAACCATTCTAGACCCTAATTAGGGATACTATGGTATATCAAATCTAGATTAGATTAAATAGACATAGCATAGTGCTCAAACATATAAGAGATATTTCCAGCCCGGCAGAGCTTACAGTCTATCTGAGACATAAACAGTACAAATAAGAGATGAGTTTCATTTATTATGGAAATAATTGAAACATGGGTATTAAACAGGCAAATAAGAAGGGGTTAAGATTTAAACAATAGCTATGTCATGGTTCTTTCTTTTGCGCAATCTGTTTTGTACAGAGTCATATAGTGCAAAACCGGAAACACAAATCTCTTCCTATATACTAAACAGATTGCAAAAATAGAAGATAATGCATATTCCCAAAACATATAAGGGAAATGGGACTTGATATACCACCTTTCTGTGGTTTTTGCAACTACATTCAAAGCGGTTTACATAGTATATTCAGGTACTTATTTGTACCAGGGGCAATGGAGGATTAAGTGACTTGCCCAGAGTCACAAGGAGCTGCAGTGGGAATCAAACTCAGTTCCCCAGGATCAAAGTCCACTGCACTAACCACAAGGCCACTCCTCCACTCTACAAAGGAATCTTTGACCTGACCAGCCCATCCCTGTTCCTACTGAATACAGCCATCATCCCCTCATTGACTATTCCCTTTTTCTTACTTTTCCCTTTGTCACCCCCTCACTTTCCTATCCCTGCCCAGGAAGTCCTTGATTTCCCCCCCCCCCCCCCGTACACTTTCTTCTGCTTCTCTCCCTTTTCCCTTCTGTCTGACCAAGCCTCCTGACCCCTTCTCCCACACTCTCCAGGAGACTCCTGGCTCTCTCCTCCTGCACAACTTGCCTTTGGTGTCAGTAGGAGGTTCCTGCCCTTTAATGGACTGTATCCTGAACAGCCTTGGTGTTGTCTTTTTTCCTACCAAATTCTGGGATGCTTGGGTTTGAGCCTTATGTTTCAGCCCAGTCATGCCATCAAAAGCACTGCAATATGCAGAGAACCACAGAAATTGTACTGTGCTTTGTAGTATTAGGGGACAAATATAGAAGAGTCTGGTCCTAAGACATCAGAGGGTATGGAGGAAAGAGAAGAGGCTAGGTAGTGAAGGAAAGGTGGTATGAAGTCAGGCTATTGATGCTGCAGGATGGAGAGCAAGTAGTATTGAATTCATCAGACGGCACAGCGACAGTGAGTTTGCAGAGATGCCAAAGGTGGACCATTCCATTGAGTGAGATTTAATACAAGAATGAGACTGAAGGTCATAAAGGGAGATGTGTTTGGTGAGTACATCTGGATAATGTTAAGCATCATATTGCTTTGTAAATTTAAAAAAATGTGCATAAAATGATACTGCGGTTCTTTGGAGCCTCTAAAAGGGTAGAGTCAGAGTGACAGCAAGACGGATAAATTCTCTTGTCCATAAGTTTCAGTGCACATGTACTTGTAGGTGCAGGAAAAAGAGATGGGGTACGGAGAAGTAGTACATAGGAAGATGGTTGCAGATTTTTCCCACTGGTTGGACCACTTGATTTTTCTTCTTTTAAGCTTGCCTCATAAAATTAGTGATCAGGATCAGTGCACTGGCACTGAGGCTGTTAGTGATACAAGGGGCTTCAAGAATGTGAGTCAAGAGAACCTTCAAATGAATGTAACACAACTCCTATTGAGTGAGACAAAGATGGGCATAATTGAACGGGGACGACCATTTCTAAGGGCGCCCATTTCTGAGAACTGCGTACGCCTTGTAGCGCTATAGAAATGCTAAATAATAGTAGTAGTAGTAGAACTGCTCCGCAAAGGGGCGGGGCAACCCGTATTATCGAAACAGTACGGGTGTCCATATTTTCGTTTCGATAATACAGTCGGGGACGCCCAGATCTCAACATTTGGGTTGACCTTGGAGATGGTCGACCTAAATGTTGAGATTGTAGACCTTAGAGATGGGCGACCTCGGTTTTCGCCGATAATGGAAACTGAGGACGCCCATCTCAAAAATGACCAAATCCAGGGCATTTGGTCATGGGAGGAGCCAGCATTCGTAGTGCACTGGTCCCCCCTTACATGCCAGGGCGGCAACCAGACACCCTAGGGGCACTGCAGTGGACTACACAAATTGCTCCCAGGTTCATAGCTCCCTTCCCTTGTGTGCTGAGCCCCCCAAAACCCACTACCCACAACTGTACACCACTACCATAGCCCTTAGGGATGAAGGGGGGCACCTACATGTGGGTTTGTGGTGGGTTTTTGAGGGCTCACATTTACCACCACAAGTGTAACAGGTAGGGGGGATGGGCCTGGGTCCGCCTGCCTGAAGTGCACTGCACCCACTAAAAACTACTCCAGCGACCTGCATACTGCTATGATGGAGCTGGGTATGACATTTGAGGCTGGCAAAAAATGTTTTTAACGTTTTTTTTTTGGGGGGGGGGGGGGGGTTGGTGACCACTGGGGGAGTAAGGGGAGCTCATCCCCGATTCCCTCCGGTGGTCATCTGGTCAGTTCGGGCTCCTTTTCAAGACGTGAAAAAAAAGGGACCAAGTAAAGTCAAACAAATGCTCATGAGGGACGCCCTTCTTTTTTCCATTATCTGCCGAGGATGCCCATCTGTTGACCACGCCCCCGTCCCGCCTTTGGTACGCTGCCGACACGCCCCCATGAACTTTGGTCGTCCCTGCGATGGGAAGCAGTTGAGGACACCCAAAATCGGCTTTCCATTATGCCGATTTGGGTGACCTTTGGAGAAGGACGCCCATCTCCCAATTTGTGTCAGAAGATGGACGCCCTTCTCTTTCGAAAATAAGCCTGTTGGTATCTCTAAGTTTGGATGGGAGGATATTTGCTGTTCTTGCTCACAGCAAGTTTCAGCATGAAGATAGAAAAGAGATGGATGGGAATAAAAGGAGTTGCAAGAGGAAAGGAGAAATGTAATATACAGCAGCCTCTTAGCTGCACTTGAGATCTGGGAAATGTACAAGGCCATACTGAAGTGCAATGGTGTTGCAGGCAAGTCAGTTTTTTCCCCTCTGAGATATTCCTCCACAAGATTCTTCTTTCCTTGGCAGCCCGCTGTTCCTGTTTGCTGTGGACACTTCCATTTCAGACACTGCATCAAGCAGAGTAAAAAGAGCAGCAGGGCCGTGCCTAGGGTCTCCGGCGCCCCCCTGCAGTTGGCCCCGCGCCGCCCCCACGAAAACGATCGCTACACTACCTGAGGCCCCCCCCCCCGAAAACGATCGCTACACTACCCGCCCTCTTCTCCCCAGATCCTTTTCTTTTTGTTTAATTTTACCTCTGTCCAGCGGAGGCGGCGCTCCCCCGCCCCAACGTGTCAGTCTTCCCTTCGCTCAGTTCTCGTCTTCTTCTGACGTCATTTCTGATGTCAGAAGAAGGCGGAACTGAGCGAAGGGAAGACTGACACGTCGGGGCGGGGGAGCGCCGCCTCCTCACTAACGCTACGCTGCCGCCGGACAGAGGTAAATTTAAACAAAAAGGAAAAGGATCTGGGGAGAAGAGGGCGAGGTAAGCATGGTGTGGCGGGGCGCCCCCCCAGAGGATGGCGCCCTCCTGCCATGCTTACCTCGCTTACCGTGTTGGCACGGCCCTGAAGAGCAGCTTCTGCTAGATTTGCAGCACACCTTCCAGGACTTTGCAACACACCAATGAGTCATGGCACACACAAAAAAAAGTACTGATCCATATAGAATAGGTTTTATGGTTGTCTAGCCTGAAGATCAAATGTTATTGAAAAATCGATTCAAATTTGAATGATGCAAGTGACAAAGCAAGAGAAAAAATATTTCAAGCTACAAAGGATTTCAAAAATTTGGGATCTATATATGGAAAACTTAGGAAAGCAGGGGAGGTAGTAGACAAAGTACAGATACATCATAGGATGGTATGGGATCTCTGAAAGGTCTGTCAGCAAAACTTAGTCTTTAAATGGTAATTTAACACCAGTAGTTTAACATAATTGTTTGCTTTCTTAGTATTACCTCCAGTTATATCTTGGGCCAGATGCACTAAACTTAATGAGCCCTTAACGAGCCCTTATGGAGCCATTAACGAGCAAGTAGTAAACCCTGGCATGCACTAAATACTTTTTTCCAGCGACGGTAGCAGCTAACAAAAATGGAATTCAGATGAGCAAATTGTGTAGAAACCCCTATTGTGATGAGATGCACTAACCTTTTCCAATTGCCTTAACGCTGGAAAATGGTGGAAAATCTAACGAGAGGTCTGTACCTCTTGTTGGGTCTGCGCGGGATTGGAAAACTTCATAAAATGTTTAAAAAATAAATCGGGGTGGGGGGGGGGGGGGAGCAAAAAAGGCCAGGTGCTCATAATGGACGGCCATTATGGGAGTGCTCCACCCAAAAAACAGCCCGAGTGCTCGTCAGGAGCGTCCTTTATGGTTGTGGTTGGCTCAGGGACTTCCAGGTCTCAACTGAGTGAAGCACTGCCAAAAAAGACGTTTGAGCTGCGAAGAAGTTGCAGGAGATGTTTCTTTTTTTTTTTTCTTTGCAGCTCGTCCCGGCAGGCAGGCAGTCTGAGCAACTGCCTGGGGGGAGCTAACCGTGCTTCTGGGATTTTTGAAAGGCTTTGAAACGGATCGAGTGAGTGTGTTCTTGTTTGAAAGGCTTTGAAACGGATCGGTTGAGGTTTTTTTTTTTGGTTGTTGTTTTTTGAGTGAAGGACGTCCATTAAGGATGTCCTTGGCATGCGCAGAGCAGCCAGCATAATGCTTGGTTGCTCTGCACATGCTCGACCGGCCGACTGACCAAGTGTTTACCGGTAGCATAGAGAATGCAAGTGAGCTACAACGAGCAGCTCATTTGCATTCCCTTTCCTTAATGCATGCCCGTTCCTTACCGATTCGCTAAGGGAATCGGTAAGGGAAGGGCTCTAACGATTTTTTAGTGCATCTTCCTAGGGGAGGGGAAGGGAATAGTTAACCTATTAATTTTATTTCCCTTCCCCTTCCCTAAATTAAATGCAGATTTTGATAACTTTCTTAAACAGTTTGTATACTATGGAGCCCATTTCTAAGTATTTTCTCCCATTTTGTATCTATAACTTGAAATCTTAATCTAAAGAATGAGGACTATATCAAAATCTTTTTTTTTTTTTAAGGAAATATAACTCTCCACTATTCAACTGAGAAAAAATTATTGTATACATATAGAACATGTTGGCATTAATGATTTAAATTTAATTTTCATTGTAGGTGTGCTTTGGAACTTGTCTTCATGTGATGTAGTAAAGATGACAATCATTAGAGATGCTTTATCAACATTGACAAACACTGTGATAATACCCCATTCTGGGTGGAATAATTTTGCTTTTGATGAAGACCATAAAATGAAATTCCAGTCTTCACTGGTTTTACGGAACACCACTGGATGCATGAGGTAATATTTTCAATAATTAAGTTGTTTTATACCATATTTTGTAGTGAGTTTCATTTAAATTGTAATGTTATGACAGAGTTTGAGAAATAGAAGGGGGGTGAAGAGAGAAGAACAAAGGAGGGAATTATAATGAGAGGAGGGGTGTGAAGGGTATAAAAGTCAAGACCTTTCATTGCATGGTTAATGGAAGAAGAGTTTTAAAAAAGAGGAATAAGAAATACTAATAAAAATATGCTAAGTTTTAACTTGAGATTGAATGTGGTGACTTATTTCATACCAGTGGAACAGGATAATTTGGTTGTTTGGTATGTAACATTAGTAAGAAAGCTATGTTAAGTTGTGTGGTTAAATACTGGACACTGTGAGGCATGCTTATTGGATGTGATTTCAAACAAAATGCAACACTGTAATTTAATCATCTCTTTCCAGCAGTGGTTTAAAGCCATTTTACTGCTTAACAGTCCTAAAAATATCCTCTTAACTGTCTTTTGCTCATTTCCATTCTATTGGTCTTATTCCTAAGTGTCCTCTTTGTGTAAAAAGTTATTTTCTGTTTTTATGGTTTTGATGGAATTAAACAGCTTAGAGCCATTCCTCCTGATTAAAAAAAAAATAAAAATAGATTTCCTGAGGTCTTCCTTTACTTTTGTGTGCCCCATTCATTTTTTAATTGCTTCAGGGTGGTGCCAAAAAGTTTTGGTGAGCACTTTAATTTCCATAGGTTCTTAATAGTTGTACTCCTTTTAACATGGAGAGAATTAAACTTGAAACACATAATTTGCCTTAAATTTAAGGAGACAGTTATAGACAGTTACGAACAAATTTTAACATGCGAATAAACGTGTGCATTTTAATGATTGTGTGTGTTCTGTTAAGTAAATTATTTTAAAAATAAGTTGCTACACAGTTTTATCAGCATTTGTTAGGCTAAAGGTACTAGGAAATATGACCTCAAGGATAATAATTTTATAATATAACATCAGTGATCATGCAGTTAGCAGGAGTAGGACTTTGATGGCTACTTCAACAGTGGAAAATTGAGGCCAGTGCAGGATGGACTCCTACAATCAGTGTTTTGTATATGACAAGACTGGTCGGGATGGGCTGGAGTGGGTTTTGAGGGCAACTGCGGTAGTTGGGATGTAGGGCCAGCACAGGGCAGACTTTACAGTCTGAGCCCTGAAAATGGCAAGGACGGATCAGGATCAAGTATGTGTATTTTTTTTATACCATATTCATATCGTATGCTGTGAGTGCGTATTCTGTATAGCTCAGTGGAGGGGAGAAGCCATCATAAAGTGGATCTTGCCGGGTACTTGTGACTTGGATTGGCCACTGTTAGAAACAGGATGCTGGGCTTGATGGACCTTCGGTCTGTCCCAGTATGGCAGTTACTTCTGTAACTTAGCGAATAAAATGTTGTAATAATAATATTGGATTGGTTCAATAACGATTTCATAATGAATTGACTGTTGGGCAAACTGGATAGACCATGCCATAATTTACTATGTTACAATCCTTCATCAGGAACCCTGTCTGCTCTACATCAGTGTTAACGTGCCATTGGCTCTAAATGCAGATGGTCTTCTATGGAGTTTTATAATCTGTTATTCCTTGTCACCAAGCAGATGCAGCCATTACAGATGGGTTGTGTCCATCAACCAGCAGAGGGAGATAGAGAGCACACTTTTTCAGTGCCTCATACCAGCTTGCTCCACTGCCTCTCTTCAGTATTCTGTATCTCCCCTAGCAGAGTGGCTGCAGCTTCTTCGAGCTCCATCTAAAATCTGCCTGGAGGTTGCTCCTGTGCTTTTGCCAGTTGTTAGCAGGGGTGTTGGAGGCTATAGCAGCTTCACTTTAAAGGCACATAGGTTCACCCTTTCCCTGCCTTACCCATACCTCCGTGGATGTGGACACATTGCTTAGCTTTCCCTGTCCTTCCCCACCAACAGTGGATGCAGGCACATAGGTTCGCCCTTTCCCTGCCTTTCCCACTCACCTGAGCCTCCGGAGTTCTATTTACCTCTCCATTCCTCACAGCGTAAAAAAAAAAACAAAAGGAACAGAGGTTTTTTCCTTGCCTTTTTCTGTGGGACCGGAGCTGTGATACTCGGTCCAGTGAGGTAAGAGTATTTTCTGACTCCTCCGGGGTGGGCCCGCGATTGGGGCGATTTTGGCGCAAACTGCCATTTTTAATTTTACCGCCATTTTCGGCGATGGCTGCGGAGACAGTAAAGCGCTGTTCCAAGTGTGGCAAGCGCAGATCAGCAGCGGGGCTCTGTAAATCGTGCTGTACAGACGTTGGAGCCGGCCCGAGCATGGCGAGCGACGATTCTTCGCGCTCTGAGCTGGCAGCGGGCGCCATTTTGAATTTACCACATGGCGTGATCTCCGCTGAGACGGAGAGTCCTGAGCCCGGGGGGAGGCCTCGGAGTGAGGCTGATATGGGAGCTACTAGCCCCGGCAGAGATCCGGGTGCCCAGGGTGAGTTTTTCTCCCCTGATTTTGTCTTATTAATGCATAAAGCATACATGCTTAAAAGAGCTCTCCCACAAAGCCCGGCACGGGCCTCTTCTAATGCCCCCCCAGTGGATTCTAGCCTGGGTATGCCCTCTGAGGCATTATTCCCTGATAATTGGCAGAATATGAAGCGCAGAAGGGCTCATTCCCCTTCAGAGAGTGCTGCACCTCCATTCCCCCCCCCCCCCCCCCCCATGGTCGGGCTGCGAGGATTCGGAGGACTCTGGCAGGCCTTCATGGTCTGAGGAGCCAGAGTCTAGTGCAGAAGTGACTCAGGATCTGGACGATCCCTCCGCAGTGAGGATTTTCCACCGTGATGAGCTGCCAGCGCTTATTTCTGATGCCCTGCAGGCTCTCTCTATTGAGGACCCTGCCAGTGGCACAACCTCCTCTGTGAATCCTAGGATGGCTAGTACCAAAAAGCCTGCTTGAGCCTTTCCTTTGCATGACTCCATCCAAGAGCTTATTTCGGCTCAATGGGCTGACCCCGAGGGACCTTTGAAAGTTTCCAGGGCTATGGGGCAATTATACCCTCTGAGTGAGGAGCATATGGCTCGCTTTGCTATGCCTAAAGTGGATGCCCTAGTCTCAGCTGTGACAAAGAGAACTACCCTCCCTGTTGAAGGAGGTGTAGCCCTGAAGGATATTCAAGACCGTAGACTGGAATCAGCACTTAAACGGTCATTTCAAATTGCAGGTCTCACTATTCGGGCGTCTGCATGCAGTTGTTATGCTGCTAGAGCCTGCCTGGCTTGGTTGCAACAGACAGTGGAACAGCCCGGTGATGGAGCGGAGCCCTTTTCAGATGTGGCTCCGCGGATGGAGTCGGCCTTGTCCTTTCTTGCTGACGCCCTTTATGATATTGTCAGAGCTTCGGCTAAACACATGGCAGTAGCAGTGGCGGCTCGCCGTCTTCTTTGGCTATGGCATTGGGCGGCGGACATGGCCTCTAAGCAAAGGTTGGTGAAGTTGCCCTTTCAAGGACTTCTCCTGTTTGGTGAGGAGTTGGAGAAAATTGTGAAGGGCCTGGGTGAGGCTAAACCCCAGCGCTTGCCCGAAGATAGGCCTCGGCCTTCCTCTAAGGGTGCGGCGGTCCACTCCTCTTACAGACCTCGCTTCCGTGAAGTTTGAAGGTACCGCCCGGGGCGTTCTGCTGGGTTCACTTCTCGTGCCCGTTTTCAGCAGAGGAACTCCTTTCGCTCGGACAAACGTTCCACAGCCACTGGCTCAAGGCCTGGAGTTCATGGGCGACCCTCTCAATGATGGTGCACCGGCCCTCTCCTTGAGTCCTGTCATCGGAGGACGTCTTTCCCTCTTTGCTGAGGAGTGGGCCAACATTTCCTCAGATCAGTGGGTTTTGGACCTGATCAGAGACAGTTACAGAATAGAATTCGACGCCCCTGTAAGAGACGTGTTTGTGGAGTCCCGATGCGGTTCTGCCGCCAAACGGGCGACGGTAGAGGAGACTTTACAAGGTCTGATTCAGATAGGGGCCGTGTCCCCGGTACCTCCCGCCGAACACGGCTGCGGCCGCGACTCCATCTACTTTGTGGTGCCGCGAAAAGGAGGGTCTTTTCGCCCTATTCTGGACTTAAAAAATTAAACACGTCCCTGAGAGTGAGGCATTTTCACATGGAAACCCTGCGCTCCGTCATTGCGGCGGTACAGCCAGGAGAGTTTCTCACATCTCTGGACCTGAAAGAAGCTTACTTGCACATGCCAATTTGGCCCCCGCACCAGAAGTTTCTGAGGTTTGTGGTGATGGGAAAGCATTTCCAGTTCCGGGCCTTGCCTTTTGGCCTCACCACATCTCCACGTGCCTTTTGGCCTCGGCACAGCTCCACGCACCTTTTCGAAGGTTATGGTGGTAGTAGCTGCCTTTCTAAGGCGAGAGGGTATTCGGGTTCACCCGTACCTGGACAACTGGCTCATTCAAGCAAACTCTGCTGCAGAGAGTCAGTGGTCTCAGTACTTCAATCTCTGGGCTGGGTCGTCAATTTGGCCAAACGTCACCTGACCCCCTTGCAGTCTCTAGAATATTAGGGGGCCAGGTTCGACACAGCCTCGGGGTATGTGTACCTACCCGAGCAAAGGCGGTGCAAGCTTCAGAATCAGGTCCGTCTGCTCCTGAGGATGCCCCGCCCGCGAGCTTGGGACATTGTCCAGCTGCTTGGATCGATGACGGCCACCATGGAACTGGTGCCCTGGGCAAGAGCGCACCTGAGACCTCTACAGTATGCTCTACTCCAAAGATGGTCTCCAGTATCTCAGGATTACCAATGCAGACTCTCTTGGCTCCCTGCGGCCCGACTCAGCATGGAGTGGTGGCTCTCAGACAGCATGCTGCGGCGAGGAATGCCGCTGGTGCTCCCTCATTGGTGCCTAGTGGTGACAGATGCCAGTCTGAAAGGCTTGGGCGCACATTGCAAGGGGAAGCATGCCCAGGGTCTATGGACACCCGAGGAGTCAGAGTGGTCCATCAACTGCCTAAAGTTGAAAGCGGTGTTTCAGGCGCTTCTGGCCTTTCAGGTGACCCTGGAAGGATTGGCTGTCAGAGTGATGTCGGACAACTCGACAGCAGTGGCCTACATAAATCGACAAGGCGGCACTCAGTGCAGAGCTCTAGCCGCGCAGGCCAATCAAATTTGCCACTGGGCCGAGCTGCATCTACAGTTTCTGTCGGCAGCTCACATTGCAGGTCAGAGCAACGTGCAAGCCGATTATCTAAGCAGGCATCAGATCGATCCAGCAGAGTGGGAACTTGCAGACGAAGTGTTCCTGCAGATATGTGCCAAGTGGGGCAAGCCCGTGATGGATCTAATGGCGACAAGCACCAATGCCAAAGTCCTGTGCTTCTTCAGCAGACGGAGAGATCCTCGCGCGGTGGGGTTGGATGCCTTGGCTCAACCCTGGCCTCCCAACCTACTGTATGTGTTCCCTCCGTGGCCCTTGATAGGGCGAGTGCTCCTGCGGATTCGGCTGCATCCAGGAGAAGTGGTTCTCGTCGCCCCGGATTGGCCCAGGAGGCCTTGGTATGCGGACCTCCGACAGATGCTCGTAGAGGATCCCCTTCAGTTACCTCTGGTTCCCAACCTGTTGTCACAGGGTCCGGTGACCATGGAGGACGCCGGCCGATTTGGTCTTATGGCCTGGCGATTGAGAAGGCGCAATTGAGAGGCTATTCCAATAAAGTAATTACCACTCCTGCAAGCCCGCAAGCGTTCCACTTCCGTGGCTTATGCCAGGATTTGGCGCCAGTTTGAAGTCTGGTGTGCTTCCAGAGAGATCACACCCCTGCGGGCTCCTGTCTCGCCGCTTCTGGACTTTTTGCAGGATGGTGTACAAAAAGGCTTGGCCTATAATTCCCTGCGGGTGCAAGTGGCAGCGTTGGCCTCCCTGCGTGGCAAGGTTGAAGGCTTGTCTTTAGCTGCTCATCCGGATGTGGCACGGTTTCTTAGAGGGGTGCTTCGGCTCCGTCCTCCCGTGCATGCACCTTGTCCAGCTTGGAACCTGGGGCTAGTGCTGAAGGCCCTTCAGGGTGCTCCCTTTGAACTGCTTCGGCGTGCTTCAGAGAAAGATTTTACACTGAAGGCCGTCTTGTTAGTGGCCATTACTTCGGCGAGGCGGGTGTCAGAGCTCCAGGCGCTGTCCTGTAGAGACCCTTTTCTGCAGTTTTCAGAGTCCGGGGTCACGGTTCGGACTGTGCCTTCCTTCTTGCCTAAGGTGGTTTCAGCGTTTCACCTAAACCAACCTATTTTCTTGCCCTCCTTTGTTGAGGAGGAGTTTCCAGAATCTTTTGGGCAATTGCACCTGTTGGACGTGCGCAGGACTCTGCTGTAGTATCTGCGAGTTACTAACTCTTTCAGGACCTCTGATCATCTGTTTGTTTTGCTATCAGGTCCTCGCAGAGGGTCTCCAGCGTCTAAAGCCACTATTGCCCGCTGGCTTAAAGAATCTATCTTTTCAGCTTATTTGCTTGCCGGCCTCCGCCTGATTCCTTTAAGGCGCATTCCACTAAAGGAATTTCCTCTTGGGCTGAAACTGGAGTGCTCTCTCTGCAAGAGATTTGTAGTGCAGCAACATGGGCTTCTAAGCTCTCTTTTGCCCGACATTACAGGCTGGATGTGGCTGCCATGAGGGACGCACATTTTGGAGCGCAAGTGCTGGCGCGTGGTGTGGCTTGTTCCCACCCTATCTAGGGATTGCTTTGATACATCCCATCTGTAATGGCTGCATCTGCATGATGACAAGGAAGGGAAAATTAGGTTCTTACCGATATAATTTTCTTTCCTTTAGTCATAGCAGATGCAGCCATGATCCCTCCCTGTCTGATGCTATCTGCTGTAAATCTATTTCAGGTTCTGTTCGTGTTTCCTGGAGATTCCGTCCTTGGGAGAAAGTCGGAAAACAGTCTTCGGGATTCTTGTTCAATTAAAGGAGGATGACTTAATTCCCTCCAGTTTCATGTTTTGGAGGATGAGTTTATTCCCTCCGGGAGGATGAGTTTATTCCCTCCAGTTATGTCTCAGTGGAGGATGAGTTTATGCCCTCCGGGAGGATGTTTCATTCTCTCCATTCTGAGTTAATGCCCTTTGTTGTAGGGCCATCGTTCGCTGTGAGGAAAGCTTATATTATTCCCATTGCGGTTTGCCATACTGCTTTGGAAGCTTCAAATACTGAAGAGAGGCAGTGGAGCAAGCTGGTATGAGGCACTGAAAAAAGTGTACTCTCTATCTCCCTCTGCTGGTTGATGGACACAACCCATCTGTAATGGCTGCATCTGCTATGACTAAAGGAAAGATAATTATCACGGTAAGAACCTAATTTTCCCATCCTAATTGTTCTTTAGGAATCTAAGCTCTGCTGGAGAGGAAGCACGTAAACAGATGCGGTCTTGTGAAGGACTGGTTGACTCACTACTGTATGTTATCCAAACATGTGTTAACACATCAGATTATGATAGCAAGGTTTGTGCATCTTTTAAAAGCTTAAGTAGGTCTATGGTATCAAACATTTTATATGTTGTCCAATGTGATTTTTTTTGTGTGTGTAGTTTACATACATACAGAAGAACACAGTTATTTTTTGTTGTTTTTTGTTTTTGTTTTTTACTTAAACTGTGAAACTGTATGATCATAAATTCATAAGAGACATTAACCCTATTTGAAATAGAAATCTTTATTTTAGAAGCCCTATTTGCAATTTACATATGTAAATCCTGGTATTTATATGTGTACATTGAAGAACTGTATAAAAACCCAGTTTTAGGAAGCTGGGATTTATAAATGTAAATCTGCAATTTGTGTACATTGCAAGGGCTCATGGTTTGGGTAGGACTAGAGCAAAACCAAAACATACATGTGCATTCCCCTTCTGAAATGAGGAATATACATCTGTGACCAGTGAGATTAGTGTCAGGATTTACAGCTACTCCTGGGCATAAAGAGATTTTGTGAAAGTGCTGGTTTGGGGCAGCACAGTAATTCCCCAGTGTTTGTTACTCTTCTTCCCCCACCCTTCCATTTGACAGTTGTAATGATTGCAGCTTAAGTAGGAACAGTTAGATGTATAGGTTCTAAAATGGCAGATGCCAACATCTGAGTGTTGGCACTTACACATTTAGGTTCTGAAACACCAACTCACCCATGTAAGTGCTGACACTTGGGCGTGTATGTTGCCAAGTTGCCTCCATCGATGATTTAGATATTAACAATTGTAAAATGGTTGCTCCTTACTGCATGTAGCCAGTACATAAACATGCATTCTTGCATGTATTTTAGAAAAGACTCTGTCAGCAGATTCTTTTCTAAAGTAAGTACCGGAAATGCACACATCCTGACCCGGAAGTCTCGGTTCCGATTTTGGGGCTGAGAATGTAGGGATCCAATTTGAAACATCCATGTGAAGGTGTACTCAATTCTGATAGCACTTTAGAAAAAAGTTTCCTGATGCAGAGCTTTGTCTAAAATACCTGCAGGAGTTCATGTGTCTTTGTTGACACGTTTGGCGAGAATGGCCATTTTACAAATATGCACATTAAAAGAATGAACAGCACAAACCCAACAGCTTTTATGTGGAGGTGCTGATTTGCAACTTCCACATGTATCTTCTTGTGTAGCTGCCTCACTTTACAAATCTATATATGTAAGTGCTGCCAATTACTTTAACTTGGAGGAGTAGCCTAATGGTTAGTGCAGCGGGCTTTGATCCTGGCAACCTGGGTTCAATTCCCACTGCAGCTCCTTCTGACATTGGGCAACTCACTTAACCCTCCATTGCTCCAGATACAAAGATTGTGGTCCCTCTATGGACAGATTAAATACCTGCTTATAATGTGTACAGCACTGTGTGCATCTAGTAGCACTAAAGAAATGATTAGTAGTAGTAGGTTTCGTTTTGAAGGTGGCAATAAACAGTGGGGGATTAAAGTGAGTGACTCCCTTAACCTGTCCTGTAAAGCACTGGCTGAAAAAAGCAGTTTTTTAAAACTTATGTATGCCTTTGAGCTGGTATAAAGTTTCATGTGGAAGTTTTTCCCATACACATGTGTGCCTTTCATAAAATGGGGATTACACATGTAGATTTTAGTTCTGTGCATACCAGACCCCCTTGAAATTACTGCATGGTTTTCTGAAATTGGTATTTGTATGTGTATGCAATGTACACATATAAATGGTGTTATGTACACATCAATATATTTTTTAAATAATGGCCTAAGTATTGTAATGTATTTTTAGACTTTTTAAAATCCTTTTTTTACACTATCCCCCCAGATCCTATATATGACAACTAAAGTTGTGCGCACAAATTTGGCAGTGAAAACAAATTGCGTGCACAACTTAATTATCAAGCCAATTGGCACCAATAATTGACCACTAACAAGCAGTTATCAGCACTAGTTAGAATTTACACACGTAGTTCTGTACGTGTATTCTTTAAAATGGTGCACATAAATTCTAATGCACAGATCTCAAATGAGCGTGGCCATGGGAGGGTATTCATGGGCATCTTGTGGGCATTTGTAGAAATTACAAGCAGTTATAGAGTATGCCCGATCCACACCTAAGTTAGGCACGAGCATATACACTAGGTTTTAGTTGGTGTAAACGGTCGCGCCTAAATTTAGTCGTGGGTCCGGGCACTACACGTATTCTATAAACCATATCTAACGTTGAGTACGGTTTTATAGAATAGCACTAAGCGCAATTTTTTCCACACCAATTTTTTTGGCACCATATATAGAATCTAGTCCTATGTGTAAAGGTTTTAAATGAATCCAAAAATATTTCAATTATGGTAATACTCAAACGTTTCGAATAGACCTGTGCTAGTTTATTTAGGGATTTAGTTGGAAGATTAGCACTGAGCACATAAGTGCTAAATTCCTAGGTCCATCATAGTAACGTACTGTGGGATATAGTTATATGCTGTTTTGGTAGCCACATATTCTTAAGTGTCTTCGTTCTATCTTCTTTCTTCTGTTTTATAATGTCTCTTGGAGATTAATGATGGGATATTTGCTGTTCACATGTTCCAGACTGTGGAGAACTGTGTTTGCACACTGAGGAATCTATCGTATCGTCTAGAAGTAGAAGTACCACAGGCTCGACTGCTAGGCATAAGTGAATTAGATGCCTTTATAGGCAAAGAGTCTCCTAGCAAAGATTCAGAGTCAAGTTGTTGGGGAAAAAAGAAAAAGAAGAAGAAAAGGCAGCCGCAAGATGATCAGGTGAGGATCATATCCTTGTTACAAGAATGGCATTAGCAAAAAACAGCTGCATGATTAAGCAAACAGATTTAACAGGGCTGTGGCAATAAAAAGTCAATGAGGCTTCTGCTCATTTTCTAAAGAGCTTTTTAATAAATTAATCTAAAGTAATCTTGTTTTATACACAGTGGGATGGAGTTGGCCCAATACCAGGATTTTCTAAGTCTCCCAAAGGTGTGGAAATGTTATGGCATCCCTCTGTAGTGAAACCGTATCTGACCCTTCTAGCAGAAAGTTCCAACCCTGCTACATTAGAAGGTTCTGCTGGATCTCTCCAGAATCTTTCTGCAGGCAACTGGAAGGTACTGTATCACTGTGCTTAGAGCATTCCAGTAAAATCTTTCTAAAATGCTTTATATCAAAGCAGTCTTAATGAAACTGATGTATTGATTTCTAAAGGAGATAGTAATTCAATTGCCAGATAATACCAATTGTAATCTTTATTAATATAGCAGAGCACTTTTTTTTTATTCATGATCTGTATCACTGTTAATTGTTGCACTGTAGTGTGCAACTCCTTCCATCTTTCAGCAACCAAGTATATCACCTTAAGAAACAGGAGGGTCTTTGTAGTTTGAAGAAGATTTCTGCTGGTGCACTGAAAAATGGCCTGCGGTAATGTAGAAGCATGTTTTGGGCACGCGCAGAATCATTTTTCAGCGCACCTGTAAAAAAATGTCTTTTTAAAATTTTTGCCAAAAATGGACGTGCGGCAAAATGAAAATTGCCACGTGTCTATTTTGGGTCTGAGACCTTACTAGCGTTGCATCTCATTATGTATCGCATAGTAACTTAGATTAATGTGCATTATGGTAACTTAATGTATTTTATTGACATTTTAATATAATAAAAGGGCAAATAATGTGCATTATGGCTATAGCACTTCTTAACTACCCCCTAAATGATTTTTTATTCAGATTTGTATTTCATTCACTTTCTTGTAAATTGTATTGTGACACTGTGACTGAACTATATAACTTCATAGTTATTATGTACGCTGCCACCTTTTGCCTTGGGATAGTGGAGTCCTGTAAAATCCGTCTTTTGAAATCTATTGACAGTAACATCTAGGGAGGTAATTTTGCGTCATTTTCTTTCATGCGTGGCCACATACACAAATAAATGGCCTTTACTAAAATACCAGTTGGCATAAAAGTACACACCATGAGATGATGGTGCATGCTTTGCTAGTAGGCATGTACTGGGGTAGAGTTGGGTGGAACTTGAGCAGAATGCACAGTATGTGGGTAGATTATAATATTTGCTAATCTACATGTGTACTTAATTATAGGCGCAGACAATTATATCTGCTGCAAGGCCGGCACTCTTTTTAGTACTTGGGCTAGCATTTTATGAAAACAAGTAGGTGCCTACTTGCGTACTATTTTATAAAGACATAATATAAATGTTTGTAAAATATATTTTAAATATTATAAAATAGTGTGTAAAATGACACCTTCTTAATCTGTTAAACCAGGAACCCTGTTATAAACTACCCTCCCCTTTTTAAAAAAATGTCTTACTCTTTATTGGTTTTTCTTTGACAAGGGAAGGCATATGGGATAGAACAATACCATTAATTGTTATATACAATAAACCTAACAAGACCAGCTGACAATACTGTCAGTGAAGACAGAAATAGACTTCCAGACAACTTCTACTAAAACATGACATCCACAGCTAACTGACATCTGTAATTCCAGATTCTGTTTTAGGGAAGACCCAGTTTCTCTGCAGTGGCCTCCTTGTCTTTGTATTGATGAATGGGCAACTACACATTTTTTAAAATAGAATAAGCAAAAAGACTAAGCTTTTGTGGTTTGGAGATTTTGATCATCTTCCCAGATAAGATAGTAACATTAGCTTCTGGATAAAGATTAACAATTGATAATCATTCAAATTTTTTGGGTATTATACTAGATACTAAACTATCATATGAAAAACAAATTAATGTACTCAGTTAAAAAAAAAAATTCCGGCTTACAGTTGAGTGATTAGGTCCTCATTATCTCTGAGCAGTTTTAGAATTATAGTTCAGGCAGTGCTACTTCCTCAGCTGGACTATTGCAACTCTGTATAATAATGTCTCAGCTGGGCTACAGAGATGTTTACAGTTTCTGCAAAATATGGTGTCAAGATTGATCTTTGGTTTGAATAGATTTGATAGAATCACTCCTATTTTGAATGATTTACATTGATTGACTGTTCAAAAATGTATACAATTTAAAGACATTACTTTAATCCTTAAACTTTGCTTCTCTAGGACTTTTTGTCTGGGTTTTCTGTTTTTTAAAAATGTAAGTTGTAAGTCTATTCATCATAGTTTATTTTCAGTCCACGGAGCTAGACTTTGGAATTCATTGCCTAAAGATCCAAAACAGGAGATGTCACTTTTTCTTTTCCAGAAATTTAAAAAAACTTATATATACGAGTTTTAATAAGTTAGTGATGCTTGAGTTTGTGGAGTTTGAAAGAAGTTTATTTTTAGAGGACTGATTGTAATTTCCTCTTTAAGAGAAGAGTTATTTTATTTTTAAGCTGTACACTACGGAGAAGTCCTTCATGGATAATTGAGCAGTATCGCTTTAGAAATGTTAAGTAGTAGTAGTATATAAGACAGATATAGCATAGCGTATAACAGGCAGGCAGAATTCCACCAGAAGCGAACATTTAACTGGGTAGTGTCTTTCCACGTTTGCAAAATAACAATGGAAAGCCACAGCAACCAGAATATTCAATTGCTGATGGTCTGCTTTAAGAATGGCCTTTTGTTGAATTGCTCTCAGCATAACACATGCATACATAGGGAAGGGTTACACAGGTAGATATTCTTTAGTTTTTGTCCACACCTAAGATCAAAATACATTTGTATAACCACACTGGAACAAAAGATGATCCATTGTTCCAATCTCCGTCTTCAGAACTAGCAAAGAGGGAAAGAAAACGTCTTCACATAATGCTTTTTCCCAGGGGTCCAGTGAGCTTGGTGGAACAAAAATTATGATGATTGAGTTAATTTTGCTGATCTTGTATACCAAGTAATAGTTGTCCACAACAAAAATAGTTTAATGCAGCACAGTACTACAGACTCTATACAGGACATTTAGTTGCATCTATGTAGGAATTTATACTTCATATAAAAAGGAGGTCTCTGGCACTTGCTATGAGAAATTCGCCCCCTACCAAGATAACAGCAAGGGGGTCCATTTAGCACAAAGACTGAATTTGTGAGATTAGTCTGTTTTCATTCACAGCAATAGTAGAGTCCAAGTCAGGTCTTAAACAAATTCCAAAATAAAGTGATACTTTCTCGGGACAGTTCAATGAGATATTAAGAAAAATGAGAATTAGAACAGAGTATGTATTTAACGGTAATATTTCCAGATTTAGTTCAGTTTATTTGATCACCTGAGAAGGTACCAAATACGTCCATAAGAGACAAAGTAGGTATTGTTTGGTCCAGATCAGTCAGGAGCAATAAAATGTCATCCACAACATACATGAAGTGCTTCGCCTAAGGTATGGTTTATTAAAATGATCAGGCATTGTCATGACTCTGCATTTTTGTACATATCAGGGGCGTAGCCACTGGTGGGCCTGGATGGGCCTAGGCCCACACAGTTTGGGTTCAGGCCCACCCAGCAGCGGAGCGGAGGGAGCAGGCAGCGCTGATCCTGCATCTGCCTCCTTCTCCCTGACGGCAGCGCTTCCCAGACGCTGCCTACCGCCGCCACGATCTTCCTCCTCCCTCTGTCTCACTCTCAACAGCAGCGGTAGCGTCGCAATTCAAACACGCTGCCTCCTTCTAACCCGGAAGTGTCTCCTCTGCAGAGGAGACGCTTCCGGGTTAGAAGCAGGAGGTAGCGTGTTTGAATTGCTACCGCTGCTGTTGAGAGTGAGACAGAGGGAGGAGGTAGATCGTGGCGGCGGTAGGCAGCGTCTGGGAAGAGCTGCCATCAGAGAGAGGGCGGGCAGGTGGAATGGGAAGGAAGGATGCATGGGGGTGAAGGAGAATCGCTGGACACATGGAGGGGAGGGGAGAGAGGAGAGTCACGGGATGGATGGATGGAGGTGGGGTAAGGGGAGAGAGGAGAATTGCTGGGGATGATGGATGGATGGAGGTGGGGGGCAGGGGAGAGAGAGAGGAGAATTGCTGGGGATGATGGATGGATGGATGGAGGTGGGGGGCAAGGGAGAGAGGAGAATTTCTGGGGATGGATGGAGGTGGGGGTCAGGGGAGAGAGGAGAATTGCTGGGGATGATGGATGGATGGAGGTGGGGGGCAGGGGAGAGAGGAGAATTGCTGGGGATGATGGATGGAGGTGGGGGGCAGGGGAGAGAGGAGAATTGCTGGGGATGGATAGATGGATGGATGGAGATGGGGGGCAAGGGAAAGAGGAGAATTGCTGGGGATGATGGATGGAGGTGGGAGGCAGGGGAGAGAGGAGAATTGCTGGGAATGGATGGATGGAGGGGAGAGGGGCAAGAACAGAATTGCTGGGGATGGATGGATAGGGGCAGGGGAGAGAAGAGAATTGCTGGGTATGGATGGATGGAGGGGAGAAGAGAGTCGCTGGACATGGGTGGATGGAGGGGAGGGCAGGGGGCAGAGGAGGGTTGCTGGATATGGATGGATGGAGGGAAGGGCAGGAGAGAGGAGGCTGCTGGATATGGATGGAGGAGAGGGAAGGGAGAGAGAAGAAATGCTGGACATGGATGGAGGGGAGGGAAGAGTGAAGAAGGAGATGAGATGAGGGAAAAGGAAGAGAGGAGAAAATTGCATGGGTATGGATGGATGGAGGGGAGAGGAGAGTTGCTGGACATGGGTGGATGGATGGAGGTGGGGGGTAGGGGAGAGAGGAGAATTGCTGGGGATGATGGATGGATGGATGGAGGTGGGGGCAGGGGAGAGAGGAGAAATGCTGGGGATGATGGATGGATGGATGGAGGTGGGGGGGTAGGGGAGAGAGGAGAATTGCTGGGGATGGATGGAGGTGGGGGCAGGGGAGAGAGGAGAATTTCTGGGGATAGATGGATGGAGGTGGGAGGCAGGGGAGAGAGGAGAATTGCTGGGAATGGATGGATGGAGGGGAGAGGGGCAAGAACAGAATTGCTGGGGATGGATGGAGGGAAGAGGAGAGTTGCTGGACATGGGTGGATGGATGGAGGTGGGGGGTAGGGGAGAGAGGAGAATTGCTGGGGATGATTGATGGATGGATGGATAGGGGCAGGGGAGAGAAGAGAATTGCTGGGTATGGATGGATGGAGGGGAGAGGAGAGTCGCTGGACATGGGTGGATGGAGGGGAGGGCAGGGGGCAGAGGAGGGTTGCTGGACATGGATGGGTGGAGGGAAGGGCAGGAGAGAGGAGGCTGCTGGATATGGATGGAGGAGAGGGAAGGGAGAGAGAAGAAATGCTGGACATGGATGGAGGGGAGGGAAGAGTGAGGAAGGAGATGAGATGAGGGAAAAGGAAGAGAGGAGAAAATTGCACATGGATGAAGAAAATAGGCAGAAGCTGGATCCACTGGACAGTCAAGTCTACGGAGGACCCAGAGCAAGAAATGAAGAAGAAAAGCGGAAAGTAAAGAAATAAATGGAAAGGAAGCCCTGGAAACGGAGTAAAGAGGACAGATAGCAGCAGAATCAGATACTGGGCCAGTATGATCAGAAAAACAATGTCACCAGACAGCAAAGGTAGAAAAAAATCATTTTATTTTCATTATAATGATTGGAACATGTCCACTTTGAGAATCAGGTGCTCAACATTAAAAGTTTATATTTATTTACTTATTTATGGCATTTTATCCCACATTAAACATGAATTAGATTGGAACCTGGGATCATTTAATGTTTTTTTTCCTGGAGAGAGTAATGCATTGCCTCCCCCCCCCCACCCTCCCCAGGCTCTCTCCCCGGCTATAGCCAGCTCTGCAATTTTGAGGGGAGGTGCACAGGTGGATGGGGGGGGGGTGCAGAGGTGGACCGGGGAGAGAGCCTGTTGTTAAACATTTACCAGCACACCACTGTCTAGTGCCCACCCATCCAACCTGTTGGCCCACCCAAAAATTGACTTCTGGCTACGCCACTGGTACATATACAATCAAAATGATGCCTTGGTAGTAACTGAGAGTTTTATGTTCATAGTTTGCAGCATATATTCGAGCTGCAGTCAGAAAGGAAAAGGGGCTTCCAATCTTAGTGGAACTGTTGAGAATGGACAACGACAGAGTTGTTGCTTCTGTAGCAACTGCTTTAAGAAATATGGCGTTGGACTTTCGTAACAAGGAACTTATTGGTATGTATGAAGCATCAGGTTTGCAAGGAAAGAGGTGAAATGCAGTCTTCCATAGATGCTTATTAAACTGACTTTATTTTTTTAGTTGGAAGTCTTATGAGAATACAAAAGCAAGAACTATGTATTTGATTTTTTTGTTGAATGGATGTGGGTTAATCTATTATCTACTGCAATAGAGAGATAACCAGACTAAATTACATCTTAGAATGTTCTATTTCTGTTTTAAAAATGTCACAAGGAACATATACTTTCAAGACCATGGAAAAACATAAAATTATATGCCTGTGGAGTTAAAGCATTTCGTGGTTTTGAGTGGTGTCAGCTCTCAGGAGAAGATAACTGTTTTGCAAATATCAGGGCATTCCACCAAACTAACTGCAGAGCACCACTAATGACATCAGCCTCAACAGGGGAATAACATACGAGTTAAGTCCAGCATAAAAATATAGTGTTCTAGGTTGGAAATTATTTGGAACTTTAAGGGGTCCTTTTACCAGGCTGCGCTAGAAAGTGCTCTGTGCTGCGATTAACATGTGAGCTTGCTGCACTACGATTAACGTGGTGGAAGAATTGTAATTTGTGTTAGTAATGGCCATGTGCTAATTTCACAATTGGCATGTGGCCGTTCCTATCTGAGCCCTTACCGCCACTTATTTAGTTGGCGGTAAGGGCTTCTGTGCTAATCAGGCACCGCTCGGCAATGGCCATGCACTGCCTGATCACTGCAGGGCACGCCTACTCCCTGCCCCATGCCCTAGAAAATTATTTCTATTTTCAAGTGCGGGGATCAGCGCATGCTCATCACACCAATACTGAGTGACGTCTCAGCATGCCTTGCGGTGGTGCTGTTTGCTGTGCGCTACCCATGCAGTAGCCCTACTGCTGTTTAGCAAAAGGGCCCCTAAATGAGGTGAGAAATACCTGCCAGAAAAATACTCTTGAATTTATGGACTCAGCCTGTATGTTTGTCAAAATACATCCAGGGGACTAAAAAAGAATTTCCTCTAAAATAATAATCTAACAAGCTGGTCAAAGAAATAGGTTTACAAGTTTGTCTATACCTTCTTTATTACTCTATTACTGCTTTGGGAGGGACACGGGAAGGTGGGGGGGAGGAGATGCCAGACCTACGCCCAGGGGGGGGGGGGGGGGGGGGGACAGAGAGAGTTGCTGGATCCATGTGGGGTGGGAGGAATGAGCAGAGAGACCAGACCTGCACAGAGGGAGGGAGAGGGGACATAGATGCTGGACCTGCAAGGGGGTGAGGGGACAGAGAGAAATAGAGATGATAGACCAGGAGAGTGGTGGGAGAAAGAATGTCCCAGACCAGAAAGGGAGATGGGAAGGGGGGAGAGAGATACCAGACCAGGTAGGGAGGGGATTCAGGGTGCAGGAGGGAAATATGCTGGTCAAGTGGTGGGTAGGGTGATAGATGAGGGGCAGGTGTAGCAGAGGAGATAGAGGGAGAAATGCTGATTCCAGGGTAGGTGTACAGGAGGAAAGGAAGGAAGAAGCTGGAACTGGGGAGGGATAAGGACACAGAGAAGGGATGCTGGGTGTGGAAGGCTTATCGGGGTAGGGAGAGGGACACGGGGACAATGCTGGACACAAGAGAATAGGGAGAGGGACACAGACGGATGAACAATGGATAGTGGATATAGAGAAGAAATGTCAAAAGGACTGAGACCTTGGAAAGAGTTAAAAAATAAAAAAAAATAGAAAAGCAGAAAAGACTCTTCGATCTTGTTCTGGGACCTTCCCAGGTATTTGTGATTTGAATTGGCTACTGTTGGAAACAAGAAACTGAGCTTGATGGACATTCAGTCTGTTCCACTATGGCAATGCTATAACAAAAATGTATTTTGAAAAAATTTCATTATTTGATACTTGAAATTTATTTTGGAAAAATGTGGGTTTCTATCTTGTAATAATTGAACAAAATTTTTATTTTTCACCTCTTGCTGACTTTATATCAAGATACGCAGCCTGTTGCTCTTTTGGATCACCTCATTTAGAGGGTGTAAGCCGCTGTAGTGTTTTTAGCTCACTGTAGAAATCAGCTGGTGGTAAACACCGAGAAGCCCATTATATTCCAATTGATATCTAGGCATTTACCGCCAGCTGATTTCTACTAAGAGCTAAAAACGCTACTGAGGCTTAGTAAAAGACCCCCTTTGAAAATTACATATAATCAAGTAATTATTAGAAAAATCACACACTTCTCAAAACATACATTTCAGTAAATGAATGCAATCGACAAAGGAAATTGTACACCTTGTAGCCTACAAGAGAATCTAATAGCAAATTTAGGGGTGCATAAACACAAGGCAATATATGCAAAACAAGAGCCAGTCACATTAACAAACATAGGGGGTCATTTACTAATGGTTGTCACACCCATAATCTGCTACAGAACCATTTCATAAAAAGAGCTCATGGTACGGATGTACACAAGTATATCATCAAATATTTCCTAATTTTCATTGTGTTTTGTTTGTCATTTTGTTTTAATTTTTTAAAAATGCACAGAACTTTTTAATGCACACAAATTGATTGAATGCAAATTAATTTTTAGCTCAATATGCATTAATTAAATTTTTGAACATACTAAAGGCCATATTTACTAAAACTTAGTATAAGCTTAGCACAAGCTAATTTTTGTCAGTACACGCTAAAATTACTTAGGGTGAACTAATAAACCCAATGTGCACTAACAAATGCACATCTCTAGCCCATGGAGTGATAAAGGTTGAGCATTGCTGCTTTATAGTGATAGTATTCCTTTGTGATTTTGAAAAGTACATTGTTTTTTTTCTAACTTAAATTTGGGAATTTAGATTTGACTCAAGTTCTTTGGTTCTTATAGGTAAATATGCCATGCGGGACCTTGTGAACAGGCTTCCTGGAGGAAATGGCACAAGCATATTATCTGATGACACTGTGGCTGCAATCTGCTGTGCTCTGCATGAGGTCACCAGTAAAAACATGGAAAATGCCAAAGCACTAGCTGACACAGGAGGGATAGAAAAGCTGGTGAATATAACAAAAGGAAAGGGTGACAGGCAAGTGTACAGTTAGAATACCAGTTTGAAAGGGTGCTGTAACAACTTTTTCTGCAGATGTTAAATTTGTTGCTTTATTCTTTGTTTGCCCTGGATAATAAGCAAAGCAATTTCCTGTAGTTGTCTGCAACATATTGTACTGGTTAGAGAAGCTGTTTGACAATTGATTTCTGTTGGGAATGATTTTTTTAAAACATTTACCCAGCTATATATTAGTTTACTCAGGTAGAAGGGCTGTCTGAAATTTCCCCCTCTTTATGCACTTAAAAGTATGCTCATTCTTTTACCCACAGTTGCTTAGATGAGTGGAGGAAAATGTATGGAGATTCGATATTCAAATGTAGGTGTACTCAATACTATGGACAAAGAATGCAGAAAAAGCAGGTGTAAGCCTCCGCAGACAGGGGAGGGAAAGAGAGTGTATACACATATGAACTGGTGCAAAGCTCACAGGTAAATGTGAGCAGTGTGAAAATTGCCCATTTTCTGCTTTTATTTTCACAAGATACTGTACTTATTTGTATACTTATGGCCCAGAGATGTAGAAAGCTGTTAATTGCACCGATTAAAAACCCACTTGTTGGACAAAATAGTAACAATTTTCTGTTTGTCTATCAACATCCTGTTTGCTTTTTTGGCATAAGATTTCAGCGTATTGTCTGCAATAACATTAGATCTTTTTCTAGAGTGCTAACTCGTAAGGTGGACCCTAGCTTCAGTTAACTATGATTTGGACACATTAAATTTCATCTGCCATCTGGATGCCCAATTTCCTAAGATCTCCCTGCAATTTTTCACAGTCTGCATGTGTTAACTTTCAATAGTTTTGTGTTACCATAAATTTAATCACCTCCGTTGTCATTCCAATTTCCAGATCATTTATAAATGTTAAATAGCACCGGTACCAGTACAGATCCCTGTGGCACTCCACTATTCAGCCTCCTCCATTGGGAAAAATGGCCATTTAATTCTACCCTTTGATTTCTGTCCAATAACCAATTCCTAATCCACAGCAGAACATTGCCTCCTATCCCATGACTCTCTAATTTTCTCAGGAGTCTCTCTGACTTTCTGAACATCTAGATAGACTACATCAACTGGCTCACCTTTATTGATGTGTTTATTCATGCCTTTAAACAAATGAAGCAAATTGGTGAGGCGAGACTTCCCTTGGCTGTATCCATGCTGATTCTGTCCAATTAAAACATGTCTATATATGTTTCCACTATTTTGCCCTGCGCTGACATCAGGCTTACCTGTCTGTCATTTCCCAGATCAGCCTTGGAACCCTTTTTAAAAATCGATGCTAAATTGGCCACCCTCCAATCTTCAGTTACTATGGATGATTTTAACAACAGGTTACGGATCACTAACAGATCAGCAATTTCATGTTTTGAGTTCTTTCAGTACCCTAGGGTGTGTGCCATCCAGTCCAGGTGATTTACTCTTTAATTTGTCAATTTGGCTTATTTCTGGTACAGAGAGTTCTTGCATCATCTTGTACTATGCCTTGCATTCCACTAAGGATTAGATCTAAAATAGCTCCCCCTTATCAGTTCCTGGACCAGTTGCTCCAAGAAGCAGTTATTTATTGTTTCTAGGAATTTTACCTCCCTAGCACTCCCTGATCTATGAAAACCAAACATGTAGGACCTCATCTGTCTCTATCCAAGTGCTCTTATAGTCCATATCATCCGTTGTCAGTGGTCTTTAGACTACACAGGAAAACAAGAAGAGGGTTAACCAGACATGCCACAGGGAATGCCATCCAACTGCCTAACATAAGATGCTTAGGCTGTCGAGCACTGCTTACCAATCTACTGTATGATACTGGCCAGAATAACGGAGGCAGTAGCACTCTGCTGCCCTAATTTGCAGACCTGCTGCTTCAAGAGATCACTTGGACTGCAGTGAGTTAGAATCTGTTTAAAGGAGAATGGTCCCAGTAGACCACAAAATAGCACCCACCCTCAGGTATCACAGAACTATAGCTCTTTACATTTGCATCATAAAAGTAACTAATTCTGAGATGCCTACTAATAAAATC
Source organism: Microcaecilia unicolor (assembly GCF_901765095.1). Lineage (NCBI taxonomy): Eukaryota > Metazoa > Chordata > Amphibia > Gymnophiona > Siphonopidae > Microcaecilia > Microcaecilia unicolor. The sequence goes on along the minus strand of NC_044037.1, from coordinate 244,716,457 downwards.
ACCTCACCACTGCCCATCTGGTCACCACCAAGTATGCAGGAACAACTTGTAACTGGAAAGAATAAGGGTAACAGCAGAAACCTAGCATTTCTTTTAGCTGCATCTAATTTCAGCATTCAGTGCCACAAAGAAAGCAAGGTAAAATGTTATCTAAAAGAAGTCTACTTTGCTTATACTGAGGCTGCCATAATAAAATAATACTTGTGAATGATGAACCTCTGTGTATTGTGAATGGGCTCTGCCTTCTGCCCCTACCCTGACATTACCCTCTTTACCGTGAAACTTACAACTGGTTTAAGCCAACATTGTACCTTCTCAAAGATGATCAGCCTAGCCAGGTGACTGTGCATCATTCCCGTGGCGATGTCTAAATGCCTTGTGGACAGAGTGTAATCATCTTCAGCGCTCTTGGACCAGACCATTCTTCTTCTTTCCAATGAGGGAGTTGATTACACCTAGTAGACCTGGATTAAAGCTTTCCAAGTACCAGGGTCAGTGGATCTGAGCTGCAAATCCCATGCCTCAAAGCACCAAAAATCCACAGTTATTTCAGGGCTAGGACAATGCCCTCATTGCGTTTGCTGTTAGAACCAGTTTCTAAAACCAGACCATGTGCAACAAACAGAGAATCCACAATCTCATTCTTAACCCCTGGGAAATGATTGCCATGGCTACATGTTCAGCTGCAAGTACCTTAAGACAAATTCCTTCAGGAGCACAGACAAAAGTACTGCATTTTTATGGATGTAACTTGCACAAATTGTGTGCCTGTGTGTTAAGAAAAAAATCCTCATATGACGCTTGCATTTTATCTGTAAACTATGGCTTCTGCAGTCCTCATTGAATCCTGTATCTCTCCCCTTTTCCTTCTTCTCCCCACCTCCCAAACCTTCACTGCAGTCATAAGTACATAAGTATTACCATACTGGGAAAGACCAAAGGTCCATCAAGCCCAGCATCCTGTTTCCAGCAGTGGCCAATCCAGGTCACAAATACCTGGCAAGATCCCCAAAAAGTACAAAACATTTTATACTGCTTATCCCAGAAATAGCGGATTTTCCCCACGTCCATTTAATAATGGTCTACGGACTTTTCCTTTAGGAAGCCGTCCAAACCTTTTTTAAAATCTGCTAAGCTAACTGCTTTTACCACATTCTCTGGCAACGAATTCCAGAGTTTAATTACACGTTGAGTGACGAAAACTTTTCTCCGATTCGTTTTAAATTTACTACATTGTAGCTTCATCACATGCCCCCTAGTCCTAGTATTTTTGGAAAGCGTAAACAGAGGCTTCACATCTACCCGTTCAACTCCACTCATTATTTTATATACCTCTATCATATCTCCTCTCAGCCGCCTTTTCTTCAAGCTGAAGAGCGCTAGCCACTTTAGCCTTTCCTCATAGGGAAAGTCCTTTTGGCTATACATATTGTTGTTAGGATATGGCTCACACCTTTTCTAGTCTGGAGGGCTTACAATTTAAGTTCATCCCTGAGGTAGTGGAAAGTTAAATGAGTTGCCTTAGGTCACAAGAGGTTCTGAGCCCACTGCTCTAACCTTTAGGCAGCTACTCCAGCTCTTATGAACTCCAGAAGAATGCTTTCTTTGGCATGGTACAGGTACTCTGGTGACTGTCCTCAGTACATTTGAGAGACTGGTTTCATGTGCAGCATAACCCTGGCTTAGGAGTGAGGTTCAAAACCAATATTTTCTTTGCTACAAATGATTCCACCAATTCTGGTCTTACTGAGTCTCTATTGCTGAATTGTTAAAGGGAATCCAAATTAGGCAGAAATCTGCTAAAGATCTGCAGTTAGCAACATAGACATAGTATGCGCAAAACTAACTTCCATAAGGAGATAATATTCCCAGGAGCATACATCCCCAGTAATTCATTATGCAAAAATTGCATATAGTTTAAAAACATCAGTTGAAGAATATTTTCGTTTGTTTGATAATTTCACGGAAAAGGTATTACTGCCAGAGCTTGATTTAATTAAGGAATTTGAGTTAGATTTTCAGTTCTCTTTTGATCAAGCCTATGGCAATAGATCCAATATGTATGAAGAGTACAGAGGGAGTACAAGCCGTTCTTTTAGAACACAATAACAACTGTATTTTCTCTAGCTGTGGAAACCAAATGCTGTATCTTATTGGAGCTGACTGTGCCATATCATGCAAGGAAGTAATCACATTCTTTGGAACTATCTAGCAAATGTACAGTCTTTTTCAGTACTCCTTGAAGGTGGGAGATTTTGAATAAGTATAGGCTTGTTTCACTTCACAATATGTCATCAGCCAAATGGTCGGCATGAATTTATGGGTTGAACTGTTTTCTATCAGTTGCTGCAACCGATTCCACCAATTCTGGTCTTACTGAGTCTCAATTGCTGAATTGTTAAAGGGAATCCAAATTAGGCAGAAATCTGCTAAAGATCTGCAGTTAGCAACATAGTTGCAAGAAAAATGCTTTTCAACCCCAAAGCGATGCCTCCAATTCCCGCTATTTGCAGGACCCTAGTAGAAGCACACTGTACCCATCAGATTAAATAGATTCCTCTTATGGTTCATTGCCCCTTATTTCATGCTACAAAATACACATTGTATTCTTGGGGAGCCTCAAGTTTCCCCTGTCTTTGACCAGGGTCTTCTCTTAGCCTGATGCTGGAATAGAATATTTTTCCCATTCTGAACTTGTTCTTACTTGACATAATCCTTGCGGGGCACCAGTTTCTGTACTGACAGATCCACATCCTAGAACCCAGCCTCATGCAGAGCCTCTTGAATGTGCAGTGTATGTCTGCTGCTAATGGTAAACTTCGTAGCAAAGGGATAGAGCCAGCAGTACCTAATAATTTCTGAACAAAGCTTCTCAGTCATGACTTTCATGTCTTGCTGCTTGATCAGTCATGGGTGATGTATCTGAAAATATCTGTTTTGTGTTTTTTTTCTTGCCCTCGCCTTAACAGTGATCAGTTCTTTGGTCATACAGTGGTGGAAGCAGGTGACTATCTCTCAGGAGATCTGGCCTATGGAAGAATCTGTGGATCTGTTCCAATCTTATTTTGGTGTCTACAGGCTGTTTCCCCACTGCTGAAGTGGCTTCAGAAATTCTAAGAACTACATCTTTTACAGTCCACAAAATTGTCAGACGCTCCGCTATCAGAATGTTCTAGGGCAGCAATTTGTTCTAGAGCAGGCAACTCCTGTGCAAGTACTTCAACTCGTATTTCAGTTTTGTTCAAACACATACCCACCTCCAACCTGTTCGTTCTTATATCTACTGCAAGCTTCAACTTGGCTTGGACCATAGCAATATCACCTTTGGTATCCCTTAGCCACTCCTGCAGCTCACCGAGTGTGATTTGAGTTTAGATCAGAAGCTGACAGTGGAGATCTCTATTCCCGCTTGTCAGCTATACACCTCGTGGCCATGTTGGGGCTCCCACAAAGATATGAAAACTCCTGCAAATATGCCAGTTGTTTTTCTTGGCAGTCAACTCATGATTGGTCAGTGACTCTCCAGTCAGTGAGGCCCTGTGCGGATTCAGCAGTGTGTTCAGCTCAAACGGCTATTTGAGCTGGCGATGTCACTTCACCGATATATATTTTTTTTATCGCATTCCAAGACTGGGTCCTCCTAATTTGTACTGACCCAGGCCTCTGTGATTCTCTGAAAGGCCTTGATCCTGGAGCTGTTTCTCAGCTGTGTCACACCTGCTTCCTCCACAGGAGTAAAAGACTAGCCTAATGGTTAAAGCAGTGGGCTGAGAACTAGGGAAGCCTGGTTCAAATCCAGCTGCACTCCTTGTAACTTTGGACCATTTGCTCAACTGTCCTTTGCTGCAGGTATAAAACTTAGTTTATAAGCCTCTAGTAACTGGAAAATACATACTGTATCTGAATGTAACTTCCCTTGAATTACTGAGAAAAGGCATGAGCTAAATCCAAATCCCTTTCCTTTTCCTACAGAGGCATTGATGTTTTGGTTACCCACTTTGAGCAGAACAAAAGGTGTGTGCCTGCAAATACCATTCCCCAGCCCCCTTTTCGCAGATGTTGGAACCCCAGAGCTTACTGTCCAGCCCAAGGAGGTTCAGCCCTATCCTCCTCAGTGATAACCTCTAACCAGTTTCATCACACTTTAAGTACTTAGACATGTGAGTTATGGAGTTAGTACTCTTTAGTGCCTGTTCCCTTTGCTTTGTTATGACTGTTTTGCACAGAGATGTCTTACACCATGTGTACATGCAGTGGGCCAGGATAACTGCTTCGGAATGCTGGGGCATTGTTGCTGAAAGAGAGTAGGCCAGCAGACTAGAACTGATGGGCCGATGATCAGAAGCAAACGCAGGTGCTAGAGGCTTAGCGCCATATTAGCGCTTGCATTTGCTTACGCCCCATGATCAGAGCCCCCAAGCACATGAAACAACGTTCTTGTGTGCTCTGAATGCAACTAACATGCAAATGCATGCAAAACAGGGCTCTTAGCACAAGTAGTAAATGTATTCCTCCCCAATGATCAGCGAGCAGAATGCCAAATATTGATGCGCTGTCCGTTTCAAACCCTGTGCCAGCTCAGAGCTGACATTAGGGTTTGCAGACCATTGGGGAGGAATGGTGAGCCCCCCATTCCCCCCAATGCAGCAGCCCCCCCCCCCCCCCCCCCCCACAAGAGCAGGAGAAACTCCCTTGTATGGTGTGAAGACCGCCTGGGCAGGGCTGGGCACTGCCATTTTTGAGGCAGCGCCGATGGAAGAGGAAGGAGGCCGCCTCCCTCCTCCAACGAAGGTAGGGGGTGAGGAAGAGGACCAGTAGATCGCCAGGTCAAGGAGGGTTGACTTGCGGCCCACTGGGCCACCAGGGCTCTATTTGAGGGGACGCTAGAGGGAGTTAAGGGGGTTGGTGACCCACCGGCTCTCCAGCCACCCCTGAACTTGTGTTGGGGGGGGGGGTCGGGCCCCATGTCGCTTGGCTGGGGTGGGGGGTACTAGGCCACCAGAGCCATGCTGTTTGGGGTCTATGGACCCATTGACCTCCAGCCCCAGTGTTTGACAGGTCTACGCTTTTGACAGCCCAGACCTATCAAACAAGTGTGGGAGGATTGTGCCTGAGCACATGATCAGGCACAATCCTCCCGCACTTTACCCTAGGATCAGAGATAATAGCGTGCTTAAATTTGCATGCTATTATCTCTGATCATAGGGGCGGTAAAGCCCCGCGCTGTTCCAACGCTGTTTGGAACAGGGCGGGGCTTTCAATCATCTGTCCATTAGTAAGGAAGACCTGAGTTGAACAGAGAATCACAGCAACAGTGTAGCAGACAAAAGGCTAAGGCACTGCCCTGCCCCTCCCCTCCCTAAAAGCCCTACTTGCTGCTTTTCAACAAACATATCCATGCATCTTGCAGCTGATTAAAGGTGGCGTGGCCCAATCAAAGGACCATGCACAGCAGTTGCAGGGAACAACATAACATGCCCAGAGGGAGGATTCCATAAAGAGCTGTGTTGACCATGAAGTTGTAAAGAGGACATGTCCCACAATCTAAGCTAGTTGGTAAGTGATGCAGGCCGTCGGGGGTACAGACTTCCTCTTACATGCCAAGCCCATGCACTTGGTAGTATCAGAATTTTTCTATGGCTTGAAGAGAATGAAAAAGCCTTACTCGGATTAGTTATTCTTTTTCCTCCTTTTTAAGACTGAGTAAACTAGTTCATTACTCTCTCTTCCTCCATAGATCATCACTAAAAGTGGTTAAAGCAGCAGCCCAAGTATTGAATATGTTATGGCAATATCGAGACCTCCGTAGCATTTACAAAAAGGTAATCAAAAAATTAGCTTTCACAGTTCATAATGATTTGAAATGACATTCACTAATGTTAAATCCTCTATTTTGATGAAAATGTATCTGATACACATTTGTTTGTTTCCTCCACACAGGATGGTTGGAATCAGAGTCACTTTATTACACCAGTATCAACATTGGAGCGGGATAGATTCAAATCACATCCATCCTTGTCTACAGCCAATCAACAAATGTCACCAGTCCTTCAATCAGGTCAATTAATAGCTTGTAAATAGTGTTAAATTGAATTTAAATAGACCAGATATTTAACTGTGCATCAGATCTACAGTTATATGCAAAGATTTAAGCACCCCTCATCAAATTGCATCTACCCATGAGTCCCTAAGTGAGACACCTCTGCATGGTACCAGGGCCGCCAAGAGACTAGGCCGGGCCAAGGCCGCCCCGCCTCCGCCCCCCCCCCCCCCCCAATCGTTCCCCCTGCCGCTGCAGTCCGCGGTCTCACCTGCCTGCCTCCACGGCTCCGGGCCCCCTGGGTTCAAGGCGGCAGTCGCAGATCGCCTCTCTTCTGGCCTTCCCTCCCTGTGTCCCGCCCTCGTCTGATGTAACTTCTGGTTTCCGCAAGGGCGGGACACCGGAGGGAAGGCCCGAAGGTGTGACTACCGCTTCGAATGCAGGGAGCCCGGAGCCGAGGAGGCAGGCAGGTGAGACCAGGAACTGCAGCGCCGGTGGCCTGACCCCGGTGCCGGGCCCTCCCCCTTGGAGACCCGGGGAATTTTGTCCCCCCCTGCCCACCCCCCCACCCCCTCTCAGCGGCCCTGCATGGTACATGACATCTTTTTGCAATTTTTAGTGCCAATTGCTATTTACTGATTTTACCAGATTAAAAATATTTTTTAAAAGCAAATATTGCGTGTACAAAGGTTTGCCCAAATTCAGAGGCTAGGTAATACAAATACCATAGGAAGAAGACAGAAGTATTACCACTCAAGTCCAGAAATTATATGAAAAGATCCTTATTAAACCCCGACATGGCTACACCCTTAGGCTATGTCAGGGGTACAGTTACGTAGCCTCTTGGCATCCTTGTTCAGGGTTTACTGTGCCTCTGTTATACACAGATGAGCTTTGGACTTTTCCACTAGAATCTTCTTTTAGCCCATGCCCTTCTCATAGGGAATTCTTATCATTATACACCAGTGGGATCCTGTAACTACTAACAAGTCAAGAGACAAAGTTTGCAGTAAGAGATCTTACTGCAAACTTCCATTATTCTCAAAGATCCCATCAATAATCCCATCAGTAAACATCCAGCTTTGCTAATTCCAGTTTTATTATAGCAGATATATGTTTTACAATTCACAGAAAATACATGATGTCTTAGTAAGATGTGTTTAGGTTTCATTCTGTGTATGGTGTTGGTATCTACTAGAAACTGTTTTTCATCAGCCTGGATATATAACCTACCAGCTCTGAACAACACATGTTTTCTCCAGCTGTCAGCATGCGCATTTCTTTCAAGTGACAATCATAGTTTAAGCATAGAAGTAGAGTATAGAAGCAGATAGTTTTTTCTAACAGACTTCTTGGAGCGAAATATGAAAGTATATATAGCAGGAGATTGTGAAGCACAGTATAGAATAGTAGATTACCAATTTATGACATTAAAATAAGCAAATGATTTCATTTAAGTTAAACTTCAAATTTCAAACTGCACCTCCGTAGGAATACAGCTTTAGCTAGTAGGAAGCTCACTTCCTTTTTTTGCAGCTTAATTATGATTCACACACATCCTGCTAAACTTGAACACAGTGGTTTTTGTGACAAGAGAATCCAAGGTAAGACATGTTATCTTGAAAGTTAGCTTCTCTCTATCACCTGATATCCATCCTTCAGCACAACTTCCCAAGAATAAACCTAATAAGAATATGATTTTAAACTGATAACTTAATAGGCTTTTTAAAGAACATTCTTTTGCCAATTTATAGTGTGTATCAGCTAATTGTCCATACCTACCACCTTGCTATTCTAAATTTCTCTTTCTATATACATATAGAAAAATGTAGGCAGATAAAGACCATATGGCTTTCCAGTCTGCCCATTCATGTCATCTACTCTCCCTATCACTCCCTTAGAGGTCCTATGTTCTTGAATTCAGATACTGTTTGTCTCCACCACTTCCACCGGGAGGCCATTCCTCAAATTCACTACCCTCCCCGTGAAGAAGTATTTCCTCGGGTTATTGTCTTCTGTAATCCTGCTCCCAGCTCTTCAGCTGTGAACACAGAACAGAAATATTTGTTAAGCAATTCTGCTTTTTCTTTATCAGCTTCTACATATTCCTCCCCTTCACCTTTGAATCTCACAATGCCACTTCACTTCCTCCTATCAGTAACATTTCTAAAAATGTCTCCCCCTCCCTCCACCACTTTACTGTATTGACTATTTTTTTCTTCCATTTGCCTCTTTTTTTCCTGATTACTCTACCAGTAGTATACACTTGGAATAATTTCCCTTACACCATGTAGTGATTATGTCTGCTTTTCTTCACTTAGGGGTTCACTGGAATACACAGTTTGACCAGGTGGTGCCTAACTTTTACATACAACTGTACATTTACTAACATAAGACCAGAAATATAAAACTGAAAATATGCAGCTGAGAGAACCAGTTCTGAAGCTTAATTTATTTTCAGTTTGACAAGCTTCTTTGGTCCTGAGAGCCTGACTTTTCTTCCTCTGCCTCACACCTACCTTTGCAGTGAGAATATGTGAATTGGCTTCAAGAAAAGCAGGCATTAATATTAAGATATCCTAGAATAGTTGGAGAAGTACACAAAATAGGTTGGGCTTTTATTGAGTTAGTGTCCAAGCATTAAAGTTGTAGATTCCCCCATGTATGGGCAGTTCATAGACACATACAGAAATCTCCATTTTCATCGGAACCACCAACAGAATTTCACACACTTGAATCCCTTTAGCCTTCTGCAATCTAACATTTAATTCTCACACTTTTATCTTGGAGTTCAGGCAAGCAGTAAGAATTACTACACCGATATGTTTTCAGCATGAGGACTGCATTTGCCTCCAACTCCCAACATGGTACTGACCATAATTTACTCATAAAATAATCCAGCATGAAGGTCAGTATTATAAGTGTCTGGAATGTCTTAAGATAAAATTGTGCTAACAAAAACTTCACGCTTCAAATATTTTATCTAAAGTACGTAAAATGCTGAGGGCTAATTTTCACTGAGGATCTGAAAATGCTAGAAAGAGTGCTGATAGCATGGTGTGTTTGTTTTTTATAAACTGACACCACCTCCCTTGAAGTAGTTGGGGTTTCCTGTTATAAATGCAAAATGGAAGAACATACATATATTATGTATTTTATTTTGGGAGCATTTTAATACTCTGCCTACTGGCTCAAATGTTTGTTTCAATGGCTTATGATTTCTATAGAAACATTTTTTAATTTATTTTTATAAATTAATAAGCACTTGTTCCAGCAGACTTGCGACTATTGTCCATTTAATACACACACCCTCAATCATGTCCCAGTGTTGCAGTCCACAGAGGTCCATAAGTACATAAGTGTTGTCATACTGGGACAGACCGAAGGTCCATCAAGCCCACTATCCTGTTTCCAACAGTGGCCAATCCAGGTCACAAGTGCCTAGCAAGATCCCAAAACAGTACAATACATTTTATGCTGCCAATCCTAGAAATAAGCAGTGGATTTTCCCAAGTCTATTTTAATAATGGCTTATGGACATCTCTTTTAGGAAGCTATCCAATTTTAAACCCTGCTAAGCTAACTGCTTTTACCACATTCTCTGGCAACGGATTCCAAAGTTTAATTACATATTGAGTGAAGAAATATTTTCTCCGATTTGTTTTAAATTTACTACTCTGTAGCATCATTGCATGACCACTACTCCTAGTATTTTTAGAGAGAGTAAACAAGCGATTCACATCCACCCGTTCCACTCCACGCATTATTTTATATAGTTCTGTTATATCTCCCCTCAGCCGTCTTTTCTCTAAGCTGAAGAGCCCTAGCTGTTTCAGGCTTTCCTCATAGGGAAGCCATCCTATCCCTTTTATCATTTTCATTGCCCTTCTCTCTACCTTTACTAATTCCACTATATCTTTTTTGAGATGCGGTGACCAGAATTGCACACAGTATGCAAAGGCATTATAACATCCTCATTTTTATTTTCCATTCTTTTCCTAATAATACCTAACATTCTATTTGCTTTCTTTGCTGCCGCAGCACACGGAGCAGAGGGTTTCAAAGTATCGTCAACGATGACTCCTAGATCCTTTTCCTGGTCGGTGACTCCTAACACGGAACCTTGCATCCACGTAGCTATAGTTCAGGTTCCTCCTTACCACGTGGATCACTTTGCAGTTGCTCACATAAAACAACATCTGCCATTTGGATTCCCAGTCTCGTAAGGTTATCTTGCAATTTTTCACAATCCTCTTGTGATTTAATAACTTTGTGTAGTCTGCAAATTTAATTACCTCACTAGTTATTCCCATAGCTAGATCATCCTATATAATAATTCTCACCTCCAACGTTCTAATCGTCTTGCTGACTGAGACCATGGATCCTTGGTCTGCTAGGCTTCGTAGATCAGGCTGACGTCAGAGCCGGAGGAGGAGGGGCGAAAGGGGCAGAGCACAGGGGCGGAGGCGGAGTTTCAACGACAACACAATCCAAGGCAGGCTGGAATCAGCAGGCAAGGGAGATACAGATTGGCCAGCCAGCCGGAGGAGGTGGAGCCAGGACGCAAGTGGCCAAACCGGGGCATCGGAGGAGTGGCAAGAGTTGCCGGGCCCCGCGCCCAGAAGAGAAGCGCTATCCTTGGAGCACCGGCACTGCCAAAATGGCTGACGCTCCAAACTGCAGCAGTGAGAAAGGGAAGAGGAGGAGGAGGGCCCCTGGCACACACACACAGTCTCTCTCTCACAGACACACTTGCACCTAGTCTCTCTCTGTCACACACACACACTCGCATAGTCTCTCTCTCTCTCTCTCTCTCTCTCTCTCACACACAGTCACTCTCACACACACTCTCTCAAACATACACACTCCGAGGAAAACTTTGCTAGTGCCCGTTTCATTTGTGTCAGAAACGGGCCTTTTTTACTAGTTTATAACTATGTTAAAAAGCAGTGGTCCCAACACAGACCCCTGCAGAACCACACTTCTCCATTGAGAATACTGACCATGTAACCCTAATCTCTATTTCTATCTTTTAACCAGTTTTTAATCCACAATAGAACACTACCCCCTATCCCTTGACGCTCCAATTTCCTCTGGAGTCTTTCATGAAGTATTTTGTCAAATGCCTTTTGAAAATCTAGATACACAATATTGACCGGCTCACCTTTATCTACATGTTTGTTCACCCCTTCAAAGAAATGTAGTAGATTAGTGAGGCAAGATTTCCCTTCACTAAATCCATGTTGGCATTGTCTCATTATTCCATGCTTTTGAATATGCTCTGTAATTTTGTTCTTTATAATAGTCTCTACTATTTTGCCCAGCACTGACGTCAGGCTCGCCGGTCTGTAATTTCTTGGATCACCTCTGCAACCCTTTTTAGAAATCTGCGTTACATTGGCCACCCTTCAATTTTCCAGTACCATGCTTGATTTTAAACATAAATTACATATTACTAACAGTAGTTCTGCAAGTTCATTTTTCAATTCTATCAATAGTCTGGGATGTATACCATCCAATCCTGGTGATTTGCTACTCTTCAATTTGTCAAATTGCCCCATTACATCTTCCAGGTTTACAGAGATTTGATTCAGTTTCTCTGACTCATCAGCGTTGAATGCCATTTCTGGCACCAGTATTTTTCCCACATCTTCATCAGTGAAGACTGAAGCAAAGAAGTCATCTAATCTCTCCGCAATGGCCTTGTGTCTTTCCTGAGTGCCCTTTTTTTATCCCTCAGTCATCTAGTTGTCCAACCGATTCTTTTGCCAGCTTCTTGCTTTTAATATACCTAAAAAAAATTTTACTATGCATTTTTGCCTCTAGCGCAGTCTTCTTTTCAAAGTCTCCCTTTGCCTTCCTTATCAGCGCTTTGCATGTCTTCTAAGGAATACATATTGAGATTTTTGTCTGTCCCCATATGCTTTATGATGAAGACCACTGACCATTTTAGTAGTTGCTCTCTGGACAGACTCTATCCTGTTTATTTCTTTTTGAAGGTGCAGTCTGTAGAATTGTACACAATATTCTAAATGAGGTCTCACCAGGGTCTTTAAATACAAGGGGCATCATCCACCTCCATTTACTAATGGACATTCCTCTTTTTATACACCAAGCATCCTTCTAGTTTCATATTTTGTGGTCCTTGTCCCAAAACTGTTACCTGCATTTTTGCGTAAATATGTTATGTGGAGGGGGGGGGGGGGGGGGATCCTGAGAAGGTCAAAAATGAAGAGGTGCATCGTTCATGGTCCAGTGAAGGTCCAGTCCAGTTTTACCTAGAAGTCCAAAGAGCAGGCCAGAAACTGCTGGGCCAGAAAATAAAACTGCTATTAGAATTGTGTGGCAGTTTTGAGTTTTATAACAAATAGCCAAGATGCAGTCTGAGCTAAGAGAAACAAATGCTTCTTCCAGCATCTCTCTGATATTGCTGTGCCATACCACTCACACGTTGCCCATACGAGTGCTGTGCAAAAATTAACTGTGACTAAAGAATAGGATTCCACACAATCCCATGACAGAGAGGTAGTTTGCTTCTCACCGCCTCTCTTGTCTATGGCTTGGCTTGCACACTATGGCAGATCTCTAGACTGTTACAGCTGCCCTGCCCTGTACCTGCATTCTGTGCACAAGGCTCAACATCACTACTCTGCATACTAATCACATGAGAAATGACTGTCCAGGGTTCTTGGCTCCCTTACTCTGGATTACCTAGTGATCGACATCTATTATTACTTCTCTGTAGTAACTTCCATAGTGCAGTGCAGTCATAACCTATAAAAATGGAGGTGCAAGGGAATTGAGAGAGGGAAGATACAGGCAAATCGGGGAAAGAAAGAGGAGAGGAAGTGAGCAACATGGGTTTTTGCCTCATCCATTGGCGTTCCTAGGGGGGCTGACACCCGGGGCGGATTGCCGATGTGTCCCGCCCCCCGGGTGCAGCGTGACCCCCGCCTCGTGAAAGGAACCCCCCCCCCCCCCCCCCCGCGAAAGAACCCCGCCCGGGTGCATGCCACTGGGGGGTGCCGCGCGCAAGCCGTCTGTTCGTTCATTCCAAGTGGAATGAACGACGGACAGGTGCGCGCGACCACCCCCCCCCCCCCCAGCGGCATGCACCTGGGCGGAACCGCCCCCACCTAGGAACGCCACGGCCTCAACTCCTTCTCTCACTAGTGTGGGGATCTTTGCCAGCTGCAGCACACACTTGGTGACACCATTAGTCCCACACCTGTGACATGATAATATTATGGACAGATACAAATTGATCCCATAATGTCTTTTACATGGCTTTTAAAAAGTCATATACTTGGGTCATGCAAAAGATCTTATTTCCTGTTGAGTAGAAATCTGCTACCATGGTTTTGAGACCCCAAATAAGAATCCATATATGCAGGTTTTTTTTTTTATATGGTATACACTGTTGGGGAGGAGGACAGCAGGGGCTAAAATGTGTGTGCCGGCTGGGGAAGTAACTGCATACCATGCAAAAAAAGGCAGCTTTAGATGTAAGAAGGAACTTACAATTTCCTTCCACAGACTCTATGCCTAGGAATTATCCTTTGTCCCTGCTTTAATACCGTGCTCCTGTTTTTTTCTCTTTTTACATTTGTAATAGAAGGGAATGGCAGGGGCGGGGAGGAGGTTTGTTACACTCCGAAATTGCATGCAAGGGAAAAAAAAATACTGAAATAAGGTTAGGGAAAAGAAAAGTGGCACAGCACTTCAAATGTATTGCTTGTTTCTTTGTGTAATACTACTACTACTATTTAACATTTCTATAGCGCTACAAGGCATACGCAGCGCTGTACACCATACACAAAAAAGACAATCCCTGCTCAAAGAGCTTACAATCTAGATAATGAATCAGAGTAATTGTGCTTACTTTCCAAAAGCTTGGTTCAGTTATTATTAGACTTAGGTTAGGGTGTATTGACTTAAAAAAAATGTTTTTTTTGAACATCTCTAAGTTTCTTCTTATTTATTACATAAAGTTTTCAGAAGCACGTCTACAATTAGGTGCTTGCCTTGCAAACTTGTGCCTGTGGATGACTGCTCATTGTATTACTCGTTTTTCTTCCCAGTCTTTCCCTTCCAGTAAGTGATTGTTCTGTCTGTTGTGAGTGACAAAAAAGTACATATTGTAACCTAGATGTCAATTCTGTGGATGCTTTAGCCAACCCTGATACTGAGCAATCTTTCACTTTGTCCAGGGAAGGGTAATTATCTTGAGTTTGGCACCCCTAATATGTTGAAAAATTGGCGCTCATGCTTTATTCAGATTTAGCTCATAGCTTTTCCATGATAGCATTAAGCAAGTTATATTCAATACAGAGGGCTTACAATCTAATAGACTGAAAACTCCCTTCTGTAGTAATCAGAGGCAGAAAATATTTTGAAATCAGTTATTTTCTCCTTTCAGTGTCATCATCTACCTAGTTTCACTCTCCAAAATGTTCTATAACTCCAGAGTGGACAAAACAGCGAAGATGACTAAAATGAAAATTAAAAAATAAAAAGGAAAAAAATAATAAAAAATGAAAAATTAAAAAGAAAAATGAATCAGGACGACACGGTTGATGTAAAAACTTAAAGTATATTTATTAACCTTGACAATTATGATACAAAATAGGGTCTAATTAGCGTCCCATATCTAAAGAGTCAAAAGGTTTTGATTCTTTAGATGTGGGACGCTAATTAGAGCTTTTCCAAGCCTACATTGAATTGAGCTTCACTCTAGCGATAAAAGATCTCATAAGAGATCAACGAGAGTCGTCTACATAGACGTTCCGAATATAGTTCACTAATATATTTTCTACATATCAATACATTAATCATCTGATGTTTAAATAGAAAAGAACTTTATATGGTGAAAAGACTCTTGACGCAGGCCTGACCGGCCGAAACACAGCTGTGTCGAGTCCCGATCACCCTATTTTTGTATCATAATTGTCAAGGTTAATAAATATACTTTTTAAGTTTTTACATCAACGGTGTCATCCTGATTCATTTTTTCTTTTTTCTTTTCATTTTTTATTATTTTTTTCCTTTTTATTTTTTAATTTTCATTTTAGTCATCTTCGCTGTTTTGTCCATTGTTGTTTTTTGCAAAGACTGGTTTCTTCTGTTTTTGTGTACTAGAACTCCAGAGTCTTATCATCCTGCTTGACCAGTCAGAAAAAGTGGGTTATACCCAGTGGTGTGCTGGAGCAGGCTCTCACAGGCTCGCAAGAGCCGGTTGTTAAGTTTTTAAGAATTTTGGGAGCCGGTTGTTAAAGTAGGGCCCTCCATGGCTACTTTAACAACTGGCTCCCAAAATGTGGTCTTGGACCCCCTGCTGAATTATCATTTACTTTGCTGGTGGGGATGCTGAGCCCTGCCAGCCAAGTAAATAGACTACTGCTGCTCCCTGCTCCTTGTTTCCAGCTCTGGGCAGCAGGCTGGGACTTCTCGAGCATATGAGAGAAGTTCCAGCATGCTGCTCAGAGCAAGACGTTGGGAGTGGTGGCAGTCCATTTATTGGCTGCCAGCAAAGGTATGCCTAGCGTGCCCGCATGAAGGGAGGCAGGAGAGAGAGCCCCCCCCCCCCCCCCCCCCCCCCCCCGGCCACCCCTGGCCCTTCCAACTGCAGAGCTGGCTACTTCCGGAGAAAAGCCTGTTGTTAAAAATTTACCAGCACACCCTGGTTATACCCCCCAACCAGCAGATGGAAGCAGAGAGTACGGACATTTCAGAGCTAGCATCATCAATATAAGGAGTGATGCAGCCCTGGAAAGAGTTTATTTTTAATGTTTTATATACTATTTTACTGATGACAATCATCATTCAAAATGGTTCACAAAACTATAAAATACAATAAATAACTGAAAGCTCTAAAATACCATGAATTCCAAAACAATCAAGAACCTTGTAGCAGCGTGAGTGAGGGCAGGCTTGGAGCCTTAATAAACATAGAGGCATATTTTCAAAGCACTTAGCCTTCCAAAGTTCCATAGAAACCTATGGAACTTTGGAAGGCTAAGTGCTTTGAAAATATGCCTCCAGTCACCCAGCGGGTTTAAATGTGAAGCAAAATGATTTATTAATGTGCTGGGGAAAGGGGTGGAAAAATCAGCACACAGTGTCCGTCCTTGCTCTAAAGAATTCTCTCCCTTGGCCTTCTCCTGCAGGGCCACGGTGTACACTAGCCTGTCTCCCAAATCAGCTTAAACAGCTTATCTCTGGCATGGCAGAGTTAAAGTTCTGTCTTTCAGTATTCAACACAGTCGGGCCAGGCTTGGCCCAGGGTTCCAAGATAAACTTGCCTACTTGAGTGAAGCTTTTGTAATTTACACACACAGTGAAGGCATATGCTGGAAGGCTTCTCTTCTCTCCTCTGGACTTCTCAGGCTAAGCTGTCCTGACCTGAGGGTTTTTATCCTGTCTTGACTACACCCTTCCTGCTCTGCTTTTGTTGAGTCATCTCCTCCCTGGTCTGGGAGGTGGCTGTGAGGGAGTGCTGTTAAGGGGGAGCAGTAATTTCCTGTAGACTCCCTTACACAGCTACTTAACAAACTAGAAGCAAATGAGTCTTAAGAGCCTTCCCAGACTATAACACAGTATTACATTGCCTTAAATTTAATGGTAGTTTATTCCAAAGATCAGAAGCTAATACATTGAAAGCCTTATGCTAGCAGGTTTTTCTAAATAGTACTGAAATTGGAATTACCCGTAAATTTACCTGTGCTGACCTCAGTGGCCTTGCAGGGGTATAAGGCTTTAATCTCTTAAATAACTAGGCTTCTGATTATAGAGTAACTTAAAACCAAAGTCAATAATGTAAAATGGCATCTTTTCTTAATAGGAGGTTGGTGAAATTGTCATAATAGAGGCTTTGCAGTCTCTCTATTCCTCTTACCAAAAAGAAATGAGCTGCTGAATTTTGAATAATTTGTAGTTTCTTCATAAACTTCCTGTATAGACCTACATATCAGTTGCAGTAGACATAGCATGCTTAGTCAAATAAGACTTCAACTGGTGCATCATTTTCAGTTTTAGGAAAGCTGTCTTGGTAACCTGGGAGATGTGTTTTGACCTAACTCGATTTAGTAAACATAAACATTTCTCTTCCTCCAGCATATGGTGCAGCTTGGAGTGGTACAACAGAATTGGTTGAGTCAAGTCTGACTCCCAAGGACACAGTCTGTAGCCTGCAGCTGTGTGCTTGAGTCCTGTGGCTACTGCTGGTTCCCAGAGATCAGTCTATGAACCTTTTCCTAGTGGAGCCCAGAGGGTTTCAGTACCTCCACAACCCTGAGCTTTAGTTTACAGGTGCTTGCTTAGTGTAGCTGACTGGCAGAGGTCCCCACAGGGCCTCTGCCAATGGGATTGGGTATCCCTCCACCCCAATAAATAGATAAGACTGTGGGGTCAAGATTGGCCTATGGGCCTTTCCCTAATGGTAGCAGAAGGTACCGCATTCTAGGACATCAGCCTACAGGCTTCAGTCCTAAGGGGTCACTGTGCTTGAGTAGGGAAGTAGTAGGCAGAGGTTTAGGGGCTACAGTCTCTCCTTTTCGCTCTCCCCTCTTACTCCCTTCCTGGCTCTGTTGGGAACATTAGCAGTCTGGAGATGAATCTGGAGGGGGGGCACTTGATACTTAGTTGGTGCTTTGGGGAGGTGAGGCATTTCCTGACAGGAGGAGGGCTGAGGACTGGAGAGCCTGTGGGCTGCTAACCTCAGAAGGCAATGGTTCCCAACTTAGCAGCTGCCCATACCACTATGCAGACTCGTTTCTTCTTCAGACTCCGAAGCAGGTCCAGCAGGGGCAGCATGATGGGTAATGAATGACTGTATTGGTAGACCAGCAGGCACTGGAGCCGTGAGACTGCAGTTGGGTGCTGCCTTCCTGCTGGGAAGACTATGGCCAATGTTGAGTTAGCCACATGGTCCTGTGCAGCATATCTCAATGGGGAGACTGGCTTAGCAGTGTCAGCACACCTTGCAGTCAAGTCTGCGGTGAGGAAGCACGGAGCCAATGCGTGCAGGCCGTGTTTGGCCTGCATATCTATCAAAGTCCCACAGATGGGAAGAAAAGAAAAAAATCAAAGACCTGGGCTGGTACAGGGAACCTCACAGCTGACATCCTGGCTCTTCAGGACCGACCCAGTAGGCAGGTCCAGTAGGCAAGTGTGGTGGGCATAACTCTTGGGAGCTGCAGAGGTCCTGTTGGGAGATAGCTGTACTGGGATCTTATACTGACACAGCTCTCTCTCTCTCTCTCTCTCTCTCGACATGCTTAGCAGATTAGAAGAGGATTTGGTAGGGCAAAGCAGGGAAGCTTCCAGAGCACTCTGCCATAGACATAGAAAATGGGTGCATATGCTTAATTTCAAGGGATCCTTCCTTGTTTCTCAGTAAAGAGTGGATCAACAGCATCCCCCAACCACCTAGAAGAAGAGTGGGGCAGTACAAAGGTGCTGGAATGGCCCACTTCCTCTCCCACGGATAGACTTTATTTTTTAGCAGTTGACCTCATCAGGTCAAAGTTCTCCTCATCTCTAGTCTTCCAGCTAGGAGAACAATGGTGGTAAAAGTCTGCAGAAGGAGCTCTCTGCCTCACTACACAAGTGTATTAGGGTGGGCTATGTTCTATCAGCCCCAGTGTACCACTTTGAGACCAAGAAGGATCTGGAGACACTCTTGCATAAAATGATCCATGCTTTGCTCTTTCACAGTCACGATAAGGACTATGATTCTCACAGGTCAAGGTATGGTGAACATAGGCATGCTTTGGCATGACTGGGCCCAGTATTTCATCAGCTAATTGGGCAATCCCATGTCTCAAGGCCTCCTGTGTTGGGTTCAGCATCCACCTGGCAGGTTCATTCCTGCAGCTTCAAGATGCAGAGGAGGGATATATTTTAACATCCCCTGTATGGGATCAAGCAGTGCCAGGTAAGTTGAGAGCTGGTGAGTCTCCAGGTGCTTCTTGATACCTCTATCAGCAGGGAATTAGGTTCTCCTCTAAACTGAATCCTATAGATTCTACCTCAAGATGTCCAAGGCCAGGGGTTTTATACTGCTTCCTGGAGCAGGGAATGATAAGGTGTCCAGACTCTGGGCTGTATCCCTATCTGGTAAGAGAGAAATTCTGGCAAAAAAAAAATCTCCTTTATTGGAAGTCCCATCACAAAATCTAAAATCTTAAATTGTGCATCCATACAGTGAAGAAAGAGCTCATTTATGCATACAATGGAAAACAAGGACTCTACATGGCTGTGATTCACTATCAGTGCATTAAGAGCTCACTCTTCACTCTATGGATGCACAATTTAGGATTTTATAGTTTGTAAAGAGGGGGGTGGGGATTGCCAGGAATTTGCTTGTGTACTTGTCACCCACCTATCTGGTTCATCTGACTCTAATTATATCCTCACTGTTTGCTGTACTCTTCTTTCTGTAAGGATTCTGTTCTTTCTTGTTTTTGTCTCTGTAGTAAACCACAGTTAAAGAAGAGCTCAGCCTTCAGGTACCTCTGTTAGGTTTGAGTCTCAGTCTTACAGGCAGCTATATGCAGTATCTCCATACTGGAGGCCTTGATGATCTTCCTGCAGGTAGTACCCAGAGAAGAAAGGTCTTCATCATAGGAAGCCAGTTCTGTGGGTGCATGATCACCCCCAATATTGAGTAAACTCCTAGTGTACAGAGTGGGGTAATACCCATTGTGGTTAGCACCCCCACCTCATTTTGAAAAGTTGGCTTCTCTGGCCCTCAACTCGGCTAAGCAGGATTTCAAATTGCTCAATCCAGAGGTCCGCAAGGTTCGAAGTCCTCTCCAAGTGCCTTTCTGAGGCTACACTGCAGTTTGGTAATGTCGCTCCAAGCCTGCTGTCCTTGCCCTAGGTCTGGACATGGGTCTTCAGTGCCAATTTGTTGATCATTATTTTGATGGAGCCAATAGCGGTTGTGTTTTAGTTTATTTGAGGGATGTGCACACATCTCAGAGAAGTTCCAGGGTGGTAGTCCTTGAGGTTAGAAGCAATAGATCAACTCTCAAAATGGGAATTCTCAAAGTTTGAACAGTGTCACTTTGAGAGGACAGTAAGTATTGGGGCCTGGTCTTCATCCCCCCAGGATCCTTAGAACCTTTGGTACATCCCATTCCTCTGGACTGGTCTAGCATAATGATGGGTATGCGACATTGTTCTTATCTACTAATTTATTTTCTTTGAGTCCTGCTAGACCCGTCCAGGACCTGCCTGGGAAAGCTGCTGCTGGAGATTTCCTCTGAGTATCACCTAGCGACTAAGGAACCTCACAGACTTACCCTGGTGGTGGTTCCAGGCAAAGTGTTTTCCTAGTCTTACAGACACTGAGAGTTTGATGATTGATCCCAGATATTAATCTATAATGTTGGTCCACAATGTTGCTCTCTGATGACATCACTGAAATATCAGTGTTCTCTGCCTCCATCTGCTGTTTGCGGGGCAAAATCAACTCTTCTGGAATGGTGTAGCAAGACTCGAGGAAAGGAGATTAAGATTGATCAAATTTTACCATATTTAAATATCAGAGTAGCATCTCCTGCAGCTGTTAACTTGCATGCAAGGTGTACTGCCCTGCAATGGCAAAAAGCAGCATGTGCCTATCTTATTGTAGCACTTGCATGTTTTTGCCATTGCAGGGCATTATGGCACACCTATTCTACATATATGCTTTAAAGGCTTACTGAAGCTGCCTTTTGTTTAGAGCTGTATTGTTAATAGAGTGTCACATTTTTAATAAGCTTTCAACAAGATGCTTACGTTACTTGTTGGATTAATGGGCATTCAGCACATTATGATACAATGTTGAAGATTTTTTTCCTAATCCTTAGTCTTAATAGATTTCTCACCTCGTATGCTAAATACTTTTTGGATGGGGACTGATAGTTTTGTTCTTTTTACTGTTTTTCCTTAGTTGGCAGCACATCATCCTCACCAGCACTTCTAGGAATTAAAGAACCTCATTCAGAATATGAAAGGACACAGCCATCTATGCAATATTACAATGGCCAAGGAGATCTTGATCAACAAAGACATATACTCTGGTAAGGTGCCTGTAGTAGTTCTTTCTACTGTACTGTAGCTCCTTTCAGTGATTGATTCTTCACGGTGACTAGACAATGAAGGGTCTTTTCTTCCATCTTCCATCCTTTGTACATAGTATGTAGTAAGAATAGCCATACTGGGTCAGACCAGTGGTCCATCTAGCCCAATATCCTGCCTCCAACAGTCTCCAATCCACATCACAATGTCTGGCAGAAACCCAATTAGCAGCTCATTCCCTCCCTCTCCTTAAAATTATCCTTGTGATAGTATCGGTCTAAAGCTATGTAATAAAAGAGCTCAAACTATAAAACTGAATTTAGGCGAATGAGAAAAGGGTTTTGTTGGAATGTGATGATCAAGTGGCAGTGTTATTGGTTTCTTGTATGGTTGTGTTAGAGGCCCCCTATGATAATGGGGATGTTTTATGGGCATGTTGTAGATTGTAAATGGGCTAGGATTGCGAAGAAACAGGCAACTAATAAAAATAAACACATCAAACCCTCCCTTGGAACCATATCACTCAATCCAACTAGGATACATCAATGCAAGGTCAGCAGTAAGCAACTCAGTAGATATTCTAGATTGGATCATCGCAGACAAACTAGACCTTCTATTTATCACAGAAACCTGGTTCCATAGTCCCACAGATTCCGCCATCTTAGAAACGTGCCCACCAGATTACAAAATCACCCACTGGACAAGAAATGGAAAAAAAAGAGGAGGCGGAATAGCTATAATTTACAAACCCGAATTCACCATCACAATCACGGGCGAATCTACCTCCCCACAACTCGAAATCGCATCGACAAGAATTAACCATCCAAACTTAACAGGACACCTTAACACAATCCTAGCCACCAGGAAAATGGCAAGACTCCCAAACACAACTCATGGATTTCATCTCTAACTCCTGCGTATCTGCCTCAAACATCCTTATACTAGGAGACATCAACCTACACCTAGAAGATGACACCTTACCACACACGAGAGTTCAAAGAATTCCTAAAACTCTGGGATTTGCAAGCACCCAACATGCAACCAACTCACGAAAAAGGACACACACTAGATATCATAACGAACAAATTCGAATCGGACTCAACTATCATACTTACTGACACAAGATGGACACCTACATTATGGTCAGACCCCACCATAAAGCAAATGTCACTCTTTGCTGGCAAAAAAACACCTAAACACGACCAATAAACATGAGCGAACAACATACACAACGAGAGGAAAAATAGACCCACAACATTCTGGCAACAGATCTACCAGAACGAATGGACAACAAACGCTGACACCATCCAATTCCTCCAAGAATGGGACGATCGATGTACAACAACATTAGACAAAATCGCCCCAATCCAACCAGAACATCACACAGGAAAAAAGCAAACCCATGGTTCACCGAAGAGCTGAAAAAACTTAAAACACAAGTCAGGAAACTAGAACGAGCTTGGAACAAAAAGAAAGACGAAGAACACTAACGACTGGAAACTACTTTGGAGAAAATACAAATACACCATAAAACAGACCAAAAGACTACATTACAAAACAATAATAGGACCAAACTACAAAGCACACATAAACTCTTCAACCTCGTGACCAAACTGCTAGACACCACACCAGTTACAAACAACGGCAAAGATATACCAGACGTCGGCAACCTTGCGAAGTACTTCAGGAGAAAATTATACTATTACGACACAAAATACCCGCTAGTCCTATAGAATACGCCACTCTTCTAGACTGTCTAGATCCAGAAGAAGGAACACACCCAGCAGACAGAACCTGGACCGAATTCGAACTACTATCAGAAGACCTCATCTCTAAAACTCTCAAAAGATATGCCAAATCCAATTGTAAACTAGACCATGCCCAAATAGCCTCATGAAATCTCTCCTCAACAATTCATAATAGACCTAACGAACCATGTAAATTACATGCTACAAAACGAACTCTTCCCAAAAGAAAAAGGAAAAATCTTACTCACCCCAATTCCCAAAGATACAAGAAAAAACAAAAGCGAAATAACCAACTACAGGCCAGTAGCATCTGTACCACTAATAACCAAGATAACCGAAGGAATGGTAACTAAACAACTCACAAACTATCTAAACAACATTCAATACTGCATGATGCCCAATCAGGATTCCGGACGAACCATAGCACAGAAACAGTATTAGTCACCCTTATGACTAAATTTAAACAATAATAGCAACTGGCAACAATATACTCCTCCTACAATTTGACATGTCAAGCGCCTTCGACATGGTCGACCACGGAATCCTACTACACATACTTGAATACTTTGGCATTGAAGGAAATGTCCTGAACTGGTTCAAGGGGTTCCTAACCTTGCGTTCGTATCAAGTCACATCAAATTCAACCACATCCAAGGCATGGACACCTGAATGTGGAGTTCCACAAGGATCACCTCTCTCACCTCTATTTTCAACCTAATGATCCCTTTAGCAAAACTCCTATCAAACCATAACCTCAACCCATATATATAAGCCTGATGTGACGATATACATCCCTTTCAAACAAGACATCAAAGAAATCTTCAACGAAATCAATCAAAGTCTATACATCATGAACACGTGGGCAGCATTTCGTCTGAAACTAAATGCAGAAAAAAACTCAATGCCTGATACTCACCTCCCAATACAACACAAATGAATTCAACGCGATAAACATACCAAACCTAAACCTTCCAATCTCAGAAACGCTAAAATCCTTGGAGTCACTATCGACCGCCATCTAACACTCGAAACTCACGCAAACAACACAACTAAGAAGATGTTCTACTGCATGTGGAAATAGAAAAGGATAAGACCATTCTTCCCAAGATTCGTCTTTCGCAACCTAGTACAATCCCTTGTCCTCAGCCATCTGGATTACTGTAACTCACTATACGCAGGCTGCAAAGAGCAAATCTGAGGAAACTTCAAACAGCCCAGAACACAGCAGCCAGACTCATCTTCGGAAAACCAAAATGAAAGGGCAACACCACTACTAAAGAAACTACACTGGCTTCCACTTAAGGAACGCGTCACTTTTAGGTATGCACAATAGTCCCAAGATCATTCACGGTGAAGCCCCAGCCTACATGTCGAGTTGATAGACCTACCACCCAGAAATGCTAAAAGATCATCCCGAACATACCTCAACCTCCACTTCCCTAATTGCAAGGGCGTGAAATACAAGACGCTACACGCGTCAACCTTTTCTCACATGAGCACGCAGCTTTGGAATACACTGCCGCGCAACTTAAGAACGATTTACGAACAAGCTTCCTTCCGCAAATTATTGAAGACCCATCTGTTTGAAACAATTTATGGAAAGAGCCAAACACATAGAGTCTACACTCACTGATCATCAATGCATCATACATCAACTTCTGACCCTCATCCCCCGCAATACCACATCACTCATACATTTACTCACAGAAATATGTACACCATATGTCTGTGTCTTAACACTGCCCTTTAAGCTTCCCCTGTCTCTTTCCAATGTTTCAATGTTGATGTCCCATTGTTATACTCCTAACGACACTTCGATGGTCTCGCATAACTTGTACAATGTAACCCATAACCAAGTTGTAACACAAATGTATTTCCATTATTCATATCTTATTGTAAGCCACACTGAGCCCGCAAAGAGGTGGGAAAATGTGGGATACAAATGCAATAAATAAATAAACATACAAAGACTAGGAAGAAGTATCTGATGTAGTTTGTGATCATCATATGAAAAGTTCTAAAAGCCTTTTGGAAGATACCTGAAGGGAAGGTAAGTAGTGTGATATTAGGATTTGAAACATGTGGAGGAAGGCAGTGGCTAGGCGTGGGTGGGGGTGGTCCGCCCCGGGGGGGGGGGGGGTTTCGGCTTGCGGTTCCCTGCTCTTTTCTGCCCCGGAACAGGTTACTTCCTGTTCCAGGGCAGAGAAGCAGGGAAGCAGCAGAGCCAATGCAGCTCCCAGTGACGTGCACTGGGGGCGGATCGGCCCTCCCGCTACAAGGTAGGCTTCATTTCGGGGGGGGAGGGTGCGTTTTCGGGGGGGGGTGCCGTGCGCTCCGGAGGGGGGTGCGCAGTGGCGACCCACCACCCGGGTCAGGCACCGTGCTACGGCACTGGAGGAAGGTATGAAGTTTGTGGAAGGTTGCCTGTAAAGGAACTGTTCTAAAATGACTGTATTGTAGCTGGAATGAGGTGCTATGAAAGTCCTGTTTCTAGCCCTTTTCTTGACTCATATGCCTGAGATTCATGCTGAAAATAAGAAAACTGCTCCAGATTTCAATACATTATGAGCAACTGGAGCATGTTTTAGCAGGCTCCCTTTGGCCCTTTTCTAGATGCATGTATTGTCTTAAGAGAATGCATATCTAGACAGATGGTTAATTTTATAAGGCGGTGTCTAGTTTGAGGGCAAGTAGGCATTTACTTCCAGGTTTAGATGTGCCTCATGTCAGAGCTGACTCCTGGCAGCCACGCAATGAGGGACCTCTGCCCCAACCCCCTCAACCAGCATGTTTTTCATGCTTGATACAGGATGATTTAACATTGCTTTTCCCTAGGCATAAAAAGTGACTTGCCCAAGCCCATAAGTTGCTACTATGGGATTTGAAACTGGGCCTTCCTGTTCCCAGCCCATTGCTGTAACCATTAGGCGTCTACTTTGCTCTGGGCATCTAGTTGGGCACTATTTTATAAAGACACATAGGTGCCTGTGTCTTTATAAATTTCTAGCATCTGCATTGCAGGCAGACTCTACACCTCCACAAGAGCAGGTGTATAGTCTAGGCCTGCAAGCCAGTAACTAGAATTTTATAAAGATGCATAGACACCTGTATGTCTTTATAAAATGGTGCCTACTGTTCCCCTTATAAATTACCCTTTGTTGTCTGTACTTTTTATCTAGGTTGAGCAGCATATCCCCTTGTATTCATGTGTGCTTGATGAATTTCAGCCTTTGCCTTGGTGCACAGTAACAAGAATTTGTTCAGTTACTATATAATTTGAAGTAGAAAGGTGTGGTAGCCGTGTTAGTCCACTCTTAAGGTTATCAATAGAAATCAAACAAAATAAAACATGGAAAAGAAAATAAGATGATACCTTTTTTATTGGACATAACTTAATACATTTCTTGATTAGCTTTCAAAGGTTGCCCTTCTTCGTCAGATCGGAAATAAGCAAATGTGGTAGCAGATAGTATATAACTGAAACATCCAAGCATTACTTTGACAGTCTGACAGGGTGGGGGTGGGTAGGAGGTATGCATGGGGACATCAAAGCATTTCATTGATATTCTAACAGGATGGGTGGGGTAGGTGAGAGGAGGGTGATAAACAGAGAAATACAATTTTATGGTTTATAATGGGCTAGAAAACCCAGATGGGAAGGCGGTAGAACGAGAGGACATGAAATGAGATTGAAGGGGGCAGACTCAGGAAATATCAGGAAGTATTTTTTCACGGAGAGGGTGGTGGACGCTTAGAATGCCCTCCCGCGGGAGGTGGTGGAGATGAAAACGGTAATGGAGTTCAAACAGTGTGGGATGTGCATAGAGGAATCCTGTGCAGAAGGAATGGATCCTCAGAAGCTTAGCTGAAATTGGGTGGCGGAGCAGTTGGGGGGAAGAGGGGTGGTGGTTGGGAGGCGAGGATAGGGGAGGACAGACTTATACGTCTGTACCAGAGCCGTGATGGGAGGCGGGACTGGTGGTTGGGAGGCGGGAAATACTGCTGGGCAGACTTATATGGTCTGTGCCCTGAAAAGGACAGGTACAAATTCAAGGTAAGGTGTACACATATGAGTTTGTCTTGGGCAGACTGGATGGACCATGCAGTCTTTTTCTGCCGTCATCTACTATGTGTAAGTCCTGTCTGTTGGGTGTCAAAATATTTAATCATTCTGACTTCAAAGGTCTTACGTTCCTGTATTGTTTTAAAGTCACCTTTCAGGATTCTTGCTATGAAATCACTGGTGCAGTGTTCTGGTCTTGTAAAGTGCTGTCCCACAGGGGTGGGAACAGACTGTCACCGCTATCTTCATGTGATGTCTGTGCAGATTAAATCTTGTCTTAATCTGGCCTGTTTCTCCAATATAGCATCCTTCATTACATTTATAATACATATATAATTTATAAACTTCTGATATTCAAAAACTTACTACAAAAACCTGGAAGCCTCATTTATACTTTGAACTACTATTAGCCCAAATAACTAGTCTCCACAACCAGTCCTAATTGTGTGATTATTATATTCAAAGCCCCGTATTTCAGTTCTCTACTGCAGTTCCATAAGCTTTACTATAACTTTCCCATAAACCTCAGTGATGTGTGATTATCAGCTATTAATAACGCTGACAATATTCACACGTATCCACCTCTTCATCGGTTTAGATAAGTAGTTTTACAAATTTCTTTCAAATTTTCAAATTTTCAAAACCCATAGTTTTAAATTAAACTTATCTTGTTTTTCTTTTGTTTATCAGACCCAGTGGGTCTGATAAACAAAAGAAAAACAAGATAAGTTTAATTTAAAACTATGGGTTTTGAAAATTTGAAAGAAATTTGTAAAACTACTTATCTAAACCGATGAAGAGGTGGATACGTGTGAATATTGTCAGCGTTATTAATAGCTGATAATCACACATCACTGAGGTTTATGGGAAAGTTATAGTAAAGCTTATGGAACTGCAGTAGAGAACTGAAATACGGGGCTTTGAATATAATATAATCACACAATTAGGACTGGTTGTGGAGACTAGTTATTTGGGCTAATAGTAGTTCAAAGTCATAAATGAGGCTTCCAGGTTTTTGTAGTAAGTTTTTGAATATCAGAAGTTTATAAAATTATATGTATTATAAATGTAATGAAGGATGCTATATTGGAGAAACAGGCCAGATGCTTAAGACAAGATTAATCTGCACAGACATCACATGAAGATAGCCGGTGACAGTCATGTTCCCACCCTGTGGGACAGCACTTTACAAGACCAGAACACTGCACCAGTGATTTCATAGCAGAATCCTGAAAGGTGACTTTAAAACAATACAGGAACGTAAGACCTTTGAAGTCAGAATGATTAAATATTTGACACCCAACAGACAGGACTTACATAGTAACATAGTAGATGACGGCAGAAAAAGACCTGCATGGTCCATCCAGTCTGCCCAAGACAAACTCATATGTGTACACCTACCTTGAATTGTACCTGTCCTTTTCAGGGCACAGACCATATAAGTCTGCCCAGCAGTATTCCCGCCTCCCAACCACCAGTCCCGCCTCCCATCACCGGCTCTGGTACAGACCGTATAAGTCTGTCCTCCCCTATCCTCGCCTCCCAACCACCACCCCCTCTTCCCCCCAACTGCTCCGCCACCATTTCAGCTAAGCTCTGAGGATCCATTCCTTCTGCACAGGATTCCTCTATGCACATCCCCACATGTTTGAACTCCATTACCGTTTCATCTCCACCACCTCCCGCGGGAGGGCATTCTAAGCGTCCACCACCTCTCCGTGAAAAAATACTTCCTGATATCTTTCCTGAGTCTGCCCCCTTCAATCTCATTTCATGTCCTCTCGTTCTACCGCCTTCCCATCTGGGTTTTCTAGCCCATTATAAACCATAAAATTGTATTCTCTGTTTATCACCCTCCTCTCACCTACCCACACCCATCCTGTTAGAATATCAATGAAATGCTTTGATGTCCCATGCATACTCCTACCCACCCCCACCCTGTCAGACTGTCAAAGTAATGCTTGGATGTTTCAGTTATATATACTATCTGCTACCACATTTGCTTATTTCCGATCTGACGAAGAAGGGCAACCTTTGAAAGCTAATCAAGAAATGTATTAAGTTATGTCCAATAAAAAAAGGTATCATCTTATTTTCTTTTCCATGTTTTATTTTGTTTGATTTCTATTGATAACCTTAAGAGTGGACTAACACGGCTACCACACCTTTCTACTTCAAATTATATAGTAACTGAACAAATTCTTGTTACTGTGCACCAAGGCAAAGGCTGAAATTCATCAAGCACACATGAATACAAGGGGATATGCTGCTCAACCTAGATAAAAAGTACAGACAACAAGGGTAATTTTATAAGGGGAACAGTAGGCACCATTTATAAAGACATACAGGTGTCTATGCATCTTTATAAAATTCTAGTTACTGGCTGCAGGCCTAGACTTATACACCTGCTCTTGTGGAGGTGTAGAGTCTGCCTGCAATGCAGATGCTAGAAATTTATAAAGACACAGGCACCTATGTGTCTTTATAAAATAGTGCCCAACTAGATGCCCAGAGCAAGTAGACGCCTAATGGTTACAGCAATGGCTGGGAACAGGAAGGCCCAGTTTCAAATCCCATAGTAGCAACTTATGGCCTTGGGCAAGTCACTTTTTATGCCTAGGGAAAAAGCAATGTTAAATCACTCCTGTATCAAGCATGAAAAACATGCTGGTTGAGGGGGTTGGGGCAGAGGTCCCTCATTGCGTGGCTGCCAGGAGTCAGCTCTGACATGAGGCACATCTAAACCTGGAAGTAAATGCCTACTTGCCCTCAACTAGACACCGCCTTATAAAATTAACCATCTGTCTAGATATGCATTCTCTTAAGACAATACATGCATCTAGAAAGGGCCAAAGGGAGCCTGCTAAACATGCTCCAGTTGCTCATAATGTATTGAAATCTGGAGCAGTTTTCTTATTGTTCAGCATGAATCTCAGGCATATGAGTCAAAAAAGGGCTAGAAACAGGACTTTCATAGCACCTCATTCCAGCTACAATACAGTCATTTTAGAACAGTTCCTTTACAGGCAACCTTCCACAAACTTCATACCTTCCTCCAGTGCCGTAGCACGGTGCCTGACACCCGGGGTGGGTCGCCACTGCGCACCCCCCCCCGGAGCGCACGGCACCCCCCCCCCGAAAACGCACCTCCCCCCGAAATGAAGCCTACCTTGTAGCGGGAGGGCCGATCCGCCCCAGTGCACGTCACTGGGAGCTGCATTGGCTCTGCTGCTTCCCTGCTTTCTCTGCCCTGGAACAGGAAGTAACCTGTTCCGGGGCAGAAAAGAGCAGGGAACCAGCAAGCCGAAACCCCCCCCCCCCCCGGGGCGGACCGCCCCACCGCCCTACGCCACTGCCTTCCTCCACATGTTTCAAATCCTAATATCACACTATACTCTACCTTCCCTTTCCTCAGGTATCTTCCCAAAAGGCTTTTAGAACTTTTCATATGATGATTCACAAACTACATCAGATACTTCTTCCTAGTCTTTGTATGTTTATTTATTTATTGCATTTGGATCCCACATTTTCCCACCTCTTTGCGGGCTCAGTGTGGCTTACAATAAGATTGAATAATGGAAATACATTTGTTACAACTTGGTTATGGGTTACATTGTACAAGTTATGCGAGACCATCGAAGTGTCGTTAGGAGTATAACAATGGGACATCAACATTGAAACATTGGAAGAGACAGTGGGAAGCTTAAAGGGCAGTGTTAAGACACAGACATATGGTTACATATTTCTGTGAGTAAATGTATGAGTGATGTGGTATTGCGGGGGATGAGGGTCAGAAGTTGATGTATGATGCATTGATGATCAGTGAGTGTAGACTCTATGTGTTTTGGCTCTTTCCATAAATTGTTTCAAACAGATGGGTCTTCAATAATTTGCGGAAGGAAGCTTGTTCGTAAATCGTTCTTAAGTTGCGCGGCAGTGTATTCCAAAGCTGCGTGCTCATGTGAGAAAAGGTTGACGCGTGTAGCGTCTTGTATTTCACGCCCTTGCAATTAGGGAAGTGGAGGTTGAGGTATGTTCGGGATGATCTTTTAGCATTTCTGGGTGGTAGGTCTATCAACTCGGACATGTAGGCTGGGGCTCACCGTGAATGATCTTGTGGACTATTGTGCATACCTTAAAAGTGACGCGTTCCTTAAGTGGAAGCCAGTGTAGTTTCTTTAGTAGTGGTGTTGCCCTTTCATATTTTGGTTTTCCGAAGATGAGTCTGGCTGCTGTGTTCTGGGCTGTTTGAAGTTTCCTCAGTATTTGCTCTTTGCAGCCTGCGTATAGTGAGTTACAGTAATCCAGATGGCTGAGACAAGGGATTGTACTAGGTTGCGAAAGACGAATCTTGGGAAGAATGGTCTTATCCTTTTCTATTTCCACATGCAGTAGACATCTTCTTAGTTGTGTTGTTTGCGTGAGTTTCGAGTGTTAGATGGCGGTCGATAGTGACTCCAAGGATTTTTTAGCGTTTCTGAGATTGGAAGGTTTAGGTTTGGTATGTTTATCGCGTTGAATTCATTTGTGTTGTATGGGAGGTGAGTATCAGGCATTGAGTTTTTTTCTGCATTTAGTTTCAGACAAATGCATCTGCCCACGTGTTCATGATGTATAGACTTTGATTGATTTCGTTGAAGATTTCTTTGATGTCTTGTTTGAAAGGGATGTATATCGTCACATCATCGGCTTATATATGGGTTGAGGTTATGGTTTGATAGGAGTTTTGCTAAAGGATCATCATTAGGTTGAAAATAGTTGGTGAGAGGTGATCCTTGGGAACTCCACATTCAGGTTCCATGCCTTGGATTGGTTGAATTTGATGTGACTTGATACGAACGCAAGGTTAGGAACCCCTTGAACCAGTTCAGACATTTCCTTCAATGCCAAAGTATTCAAGTATGTGTAGTAGGATTCCGTGGTCGACCATGTCGAAGGCGCTTGACATGTCAAATTGTAGGAGGAGTATATTTGCCAGTTGCTATTATTTGTTTAAATTTAGTCATAAGGGTGACTAATACTGTTTCTGTGCTATGGTTCGTCCGGATCCTGATTGGGCATCATGCAGTATTGAATGTTTGTTTAGATAGTTGTGAGTTGTTTAGTTACCATTCCTTCGGTTATCTTGGTATTAGTGGTACAGATGCTACTGGCCTGTAGTTGGTTATTTCGCTTTTGTTTTTCTTTGTATCTTTGGGAATTGGGGTGAGTAAGATTTTTCCTTTTTCTTTTGGGAAGAGTTCGTTTTGTAGCATGTAATTTACATGGTTCGTTAGGTCTATTATGAATTGTTGAGGAGCAGATTTCATGAGGCTATTTGGGCATGTGTCTAGTTTACAATTGGATTTGGCATATCTTTTGAGAGTTTTTAGAGATGAGGTCTTCTGATAGTAGTTCGAATTCGGTCCAGGTTCTGTCTGCTGGTGTGTTCCTTCTTCTGGATCTAGACAGTCTAGAAGAGTGGCGTATTCTATAGGACTAGCGGGTATTTTGTGTCGTAATAGTATAATTTCTCCTTGAAGTACTTCGCAAGGTTTGCCGACGTCTGGTATACTTTGCCGTTGTTTGTAACTGGTGTGTGTCTAGCAGTTTGGTCACGAGGTTGAAGAGTTTATGTGTGTCTTTGTAGTTTGGTCCTATTATTGTTTTGTAATGTAGTCTTTTGGTCTGTTTTATGGTGTATTTGTATTTCTCCAAAGTAGTTTCCAGTCGTTTAGTGTTTCTTCGTCTTTTTGTTCCAAGCTCGTTCAGTTTCCTGACTTGTGTTTAAGTTTTTTCAGCTCTTCGGGAACCATGGTTTTGCTTTTTTCCTGTGTGATGTTCTGGTTTGGATTGGGGCGATTTGTCTAATGTTGTTGTACATCGATCGTCCCATTCTTGAGGAATTGGATGGTGTCAGCGTTTGTTTTCCATTCGTTCTGGTAGATCTGTTGCCAGAATGTTGTGGGGTCTATTTTCCTCTCGTTGTGGTGTTGTTCGCTCATGTTTATTGTCGTGTTAGATGTGTTTTTTGCCAGCAAAGAGTGACATTTGCTTTATGGTGGGGTCTGACCATAATTAGGTGTCCATCTTGTGTCAGTAAGTATGATAGTTGAGTCCATTCGAATTTGTTCGTTATGATATCTAGTGTGTCCTTTTTCGTGAGTTGGTTGCATGTTGGGTGCTTGCAAATCCAGAGTTTTAGGAATTCTTTGAACTCTCGTGTGCTTGGTAAGGTGTCATCTTCTAGGTGTAGGTTGATGTCTCCTAGTATAAGGATGTTTGAGGCAGATACGCAGGAGTTAGAGATGAAATCCATGAGTTGTGTTTGGGAGTCTGCCATTTTCCTGGTGGCTAGGATTGTGTTAAGGTGTCCTGTTTAAGTTTGGATGGTTAATTCTTGTCGATGCGATTTCGAGTTTGTGGGGAGGTAGATTCGCCCGTGATTGTGATGGTGAATTCGGGTTTGTAAATTATAGCTATTCCGCCTCCTCTTTTTTTTTCCATTTCTTGTCAGTGGGTGATTTTGTAATCTGGTGGGCACGTTTCTAAGATGGCGGAATCTGGGACTATGGAACCAGGTTTCTGTGATAAATAGAAGGTCTAGTTTGTCTGCGATGATCCAATCTAGAATATCTACTGAGTTGCTTACTGCTGACCTTGCATTGATGTATCCTAGTTGGATTGAGTGATATGGTTCCAAGGGAGGGTTGATGTGTTTATTTTTATTAGTTGCCTGTTCTTCGCAATCCTAGCCCATTTACAATCTACAACATGCCATAAAACATCCCCATTATCATAGGGGGCCTCTAACACAACCATACAAGAACAATAACACTGCCACTTGATCATCACATTCCAACAAACCTTTTCCTCATTCGCCTAAATTCAGTTTTATAGTTTGAGCTCTTTTATTCATAGCTTAGACCTACTATCACAAGGATAATTTTAAGGAGAGGGAGGGAATGAGCTGCTAATTGGGTTTCTGCCAGACACTTGTGATGTGATTGGAGACTGTTGGAGGCAGGATATTGGCTAGATGACCACTGGTCTGACCCAGTATGGCTATTCTTACTACATACTATGTACAAAGGATGGAAGATGGAAGAAAAGACCCTTCATTGTCTAGTCACCGTGAAGAATCAATCACTGAAAGGAGCTACAGTACAGTAGAAGAACTACTACAGGCACCTTACCAGAGTATATGTCTTTGTTGATCAAGATATCTCCTTGGCCATGTAATATTGCATAGATGGCTGTGTCCTTTCAATATTCTGAATGAGGTTCTTTAATTCCTAGAAGTGCTGTGAGGATGATGTGCTGCAACTAAGGAAAAACAAGTAAAAAGAACAAAACTATCAGTCCCCATCCAAAAAAGTATTTAGCATCGAGGTGAGAACTATTAAGACTAAGGATTAGGAAAAAAATCTTCAACATTGTATCATAATGTGCTGAATGCCCATTAATCCAACAAGTACGTAAGCATCTTGTTGAAAGCTTATTAAAAATGTGACACTCTATTACAATACAGCTCTAAACAAAAGGCAGCTTCAGTAACCTTTAAAGCATATATGTAGAATAGGTGTGCCATAATGCCCTGCAATGGCAAAAACATGCAAGTGCTACAATAAGATAGGCACATGCGCTTTTTTGCCATTGCAGGCAGTACACCTTGCATGCAAGTTAACAGCTGCAGGAGATGCTACTCTGATATTTAATATGGTAAAATTTGATCAATCTTAATCTCCTTTCCTCGAGTCTTGCTACACCATTCCAGAAGAGTTGATTTTGCCCCGCAAACAGCAGATGGAGGCAGAGAACACGATATTTCAGTGATGTCATCAGAGAGCAACATTGTGGACCAACATTATAGATTAATATCTGGGATCAATCATCAAACTCTCATGTCTGTAAGACTAGGAAAACACTTTGCCTGGAACCACCACCAGGGTAAGTCTGTGAGGTTCCTGTCCTAGGTGTACTCAGAGGAAATCTCCAGCAGCAGCTTTCCCAGGCAGGTCCTGACGGGCTAGCAGGACTCAAAGAAAATAAATTAGTAGATAAGAACAATGTCGCATACCCACATATGCTAGACCATCCAGAGAATGGGAATGTACCAAAAGGTTCTAAGGATCCTGGGTGGGATGAAGACCAGGCCCCAATACTTACTGTCCTCTCAAAGTGACACTGTTCAACTTGAGAATTCCTTTTGAGAGTTGATCTATTCTCAACCTCAAGGACTACCACCCTGGAACTTCTCTGAGATGGTGTGCACATCCCTCAAATAAACTAAAAACCAACCGCTATTGGCTCCATCAAAATAATGATCAACAAATTGGCACTGAGACCCATGTCCAGAACCTAGGGCAAGGACAGCAGGCTTGGGAGCGACATTACCAAACTGCCGTGTAGCCTCAGAAAGGCACTTGGAGAGGACTTTAACCTTGCGGACCTCTGGATTGAGCAATTTGAAATCCTGCTAGCCGAGTTGAGGGCCAGAGAAGCCAACTTTTCAATGAGTGGGGTGCTAAACACAATGGGTATTACCCCACTCTGTACACTAGGGAGTTTACTCAATATTGGGGGTGCTCATGCACCACAGAACTGGCTTCCTATGATGAAGACCTTTCTTCTCTGGTACTACCTGCAGGAAGATCATCAAGGCTCCAGTATGAGGATATAGATATAGCTGCCTGTAAGACTGAGACTCAAACCTAACAGAGGTACCTGAAGGCTGAGCTCTTCTTTAACTGTGGTTTACTACAGAGACAAAACAAAGAAAGAACAGATCCTTACAGAAAGAAGAGTACAGCAAACAGTGAGGATATAATTAGAGTCAGATGAACCAGATAGGTGGGTTGCAAGTACACAAGCAAATTCTGGCAATCCCCACCCCCTCTTTACAAACTATAAATCCTAAATTGTGCATCCATAGAGTGAAGAGTGAGCTCTTAAATGCACTGTAGTGAATCACAGCCAGTAGAGTCCTTGTTTTCCA
>NC_044037.1:244643408-244680463 GCF_901765095.1 Microcaecilia unicolor | reverse complement strand
CGTGGCGGCGGTAGGCAGCGTCTGGGAAGCGCTGCCGTCAGGGAGAAGAAGGCAGATGCAGGATCAGCGCTGCCTGCTCCCTCCGCTCCGCTGCTGGGTGGGCCTGAACCCAAACTGTGTGGGCCTAGGCCCATCCAGGCCCACCAGTGGCTACGCCCCTGATATGTACAAAAATGCAGAGTCATGACAATGCCTGATCATTTTAATAAACCAAACCTTAGGCGAAGCACTTCATGTATGTTGTGGATGACATTTTTTTGCTCCTGACTGATCTGGACCAAACAATACCTACTTTGTCTCTTATGGACGTATTTGGTACCTTCTCAGGTGATCAAATAAACTGAACTAAATCTGGAAATATTACCGTTAAATACATACTCTGTTCTAATTCTCATTTTTCTTAATATCTCATTGAACTGTCCCGAGAAAGTATCACTTTATTTTGGAATTTGTTTAAGACCTGACTTGGACTCTACTATTGCTGTGAATGAAAACAGACTAATCTCACAAATTCAGTCTTTGTGCTAAATGGACCCCCTTGCTGTTATCTTGGTAGGGGGCGAATTTCTCATAGCAAGTGCCAGAGACCTCCTTTTTATATGAAGTATAAATTCCTACATAGATGCAACTAAATGTCCTGTATAGAGTCTGTAGTACTGTGCTGCATTAAACTATTTTGTTGTGGACAACTATTACTTGGTATACAAGATCAGCAAAATTAACTCAATCATCATAATTTTTGTTCCACCAAGCTCACTGGACCCCTGGGAAAAAGCATTATGTGAAGACGTTTTCTTTCCCTCTTTGCTAGTTCTGAAGACGGAGATTGGAACAATGGATCATCTTTTGTTCCAGTGTGGTTATACAAATGTATTTTGATCTTAGGTGTGGACAAAAACTAAAGAATATCTACCTGTGTAACCCTTCCCTATGTATGCATGTGTTATGCTGAGAGCAATTCAACAAAAGGCCATTCTTAAAGCAGACCATCAGCAATTGAATTTTCTGGTTGCTGTGGCTTTCCATTGTTATTTTGCAAACGTGGAAAGACACTACCCAGTTAAATGTTCGCTTCTGGTGGAATTCTGCCTGCCTGTTATACGCTATGCTATATCTGTCTTATATACTACTACTACTTAACATTTCTAAAGCGATACTGCTCAATTATCCATGAAGGACTTCTCCGTAGTGTACAGCTTAAAAATAAAATAACTCTTCTCTTAAAGAGGAAATTACAATCAGTCCTCTAAAAATAAACTTCTTTCAAACTCCACAAACTCAAGCATCACTAACTTATTAAAACTCGTATATATAAGTTTTTTTAAATTTCTGGAAAAGAAAAAGTGACATCTCCTGTTTTGGATCTTTAGGCAATGAATTCCAAAGTCTAGCTCCGTGGACTGAAAATAAACTATGATGAATAGACTTACAACTTACATTTTTAAAAAACAGAAAACCCAGACAAAAAGTCCTAGAGAAGCAAAGTTTAAGGATTAAAGTAATGTCTTTAAATTGTATACATTTTTGAACAGTCAATCAATGTAAATCATTCAAAATAGGAGTGATTCTATCAAATCTATTCAAACCAAAGATCAATCTTGACACCATATTTTGCAGAAACTGTAAACATCTCTGTAGCCCAGCTGAGACATTATTATACAGAGTTGCAATAGTCCAGCTGAGGAAGTAGCACTGCCTGAACTATAATTCTAAAACTGCTCAGAGATAATGAGGACCTAATCACTCAACTGTAAGCCGGAATTTTTTTTTTAACTGAGTACATTAATTTGTTTTTCATATGATAGTTTAGTATCTAGTATAATACCCAAAAAATTTGAATGATTATCAATTGTTAATCTTTTTCCAGAAGCTAATGTTACTATCTTATCTGGGAAGATGATCAAAATCTCCAAACCACAAAAGCTTAGTCTTTTTGCTTATTCTATTTTAAAAAATGTGTAGTTGCCCATTCATCAATACAAAGACAAGGAGGCCACTGCAGAGAAACTGGGTCTTCCCTAAAACAGAATCTGGAATTACAGATGTCAGTTAGCTGTGGATGTCATGTTTTAGTAGAAGTTGTCTGGAAGTCTATTTCTGTCTTCACTGACAGTATTGTCAGCTGGTCTTGTTAGGTTTATTGTATATAACAATTAATGGTATTGTTCTATCCCATATGCCTTCCCTTGTCAAAGAAAAACCAATAAAGAGTAAGACATTTTTTTAAAAAGGGGAGGGTAGTTTATAACAGGGTTCCTGGTTTAACAGATTAAGAAGGTGTCATTTTACACACTATTTTATAATATTTAAAATATATTTTACAAACATTTATATTATGTCTTTATAAAATAGTACGCAAGTAGGCACCTACTTGTTTTCATAAAATGCTAGCCCAAGTACTAAAAAGAGTGCCGGCCTTGCAGCAGATATAATTGTCTGCGCCTATAATTAAGTACACATGTAGATTAGCAAATATTATAATCTACCCACATACTGTGCATTCTGCTCAAGTTCCACCCAACTCTACCCCAGTACATGCCTACTAGCAAAGCATGCACCATCATCTCATGGTGTGTACTTTTATGCCAACTGGTATTTTAGTAAAGGCCATTTATGTGTGTATGTGGCCACGCATGAAAGAAAATGACGCAAAATTACCTCCCTAGATGTTACTGTCAATAGATTTCAAAAGACGGATTTTACAGGACTCCACTATCCCAAGGCAAAAGGTGGCAGCGTACATAATAACTATGAAGTTATATAGTTCAGTCACAGTGTCACAATACAATTTACAAGAAAGTGAATGAAATACAAATCTGAATAAAAAATCATTAAGGGGGTAGTTAAGAAGTGCTATAGCCATAATGCACATTATTTGCCCTTTTATTATATTAAAATGTCAATAAAATACATTAAGTTACCATAATGCACATTAATCTAAGTTACTATGCGATACATAATGAGATGCAACGCTAGTAAGGTCTCAGACCCAAAATAGACACGTGGCAATTTTCATTTTGCCGCACGTCCATTTTTGGCAAAAATTTTAAAAAGGCATTTTTTTACAGGTGCGCTGAAAAATGATTCTGCGCGTGCCCAAAACATGCTTCTACATTACCGCAGGCCATTTTTCAGTGCACCAGCAGAAATCTTCTTCAAACTACAAAGACCCTCCTGTTTCTTAAGGTGATATACTTGGTTGCTGAAAGATGGAAGGAGTTGCACACTACAGTGCAACAATTAACAGTGATACAGATCATGAATAAAAAAAAAAGTGCTCTGCTATATTAATAAAGATTACAATTGGTATTATCTGGCAATTGAATTACTATCTCCTTTAGAAATCAATACATCAGTTTCATTAAGACTGCTTTGATATAAAGCATTTTAGAAAGATTTTACTGGAATGCTCTAAGCACAGTGATACAGTACCTTCCAGTTGCCTGCTGAAAGATTCTGGAGAGATCCAGCAGAACCTTCTAATGTAGCAGGGTTGGAACTTTCTGCTAGAAGGGTCAGATACGGTTTCACTACAGAGGGATGCCATAACATTTCCACACCTTTGGGAGACTTAGAAAATCCTGGTATTGGGCCAACTCCATCCCACTGTGTATAAAACAAGATTACTTTAGATTAATTTATTAAAAAGCTCTTTAAAAAATGAGCAGAAGCCTCATTGACTTTTTATTGCCACAGCCCTGTTAAATCTGTTTGCTTAATCATGCAGCTGTTTTTTGCTAATGCCATTCTTGTAACAAGGATATGATCCTCACCTGATCATCTTGCGGCTGCCTTTTCTTCTTCTTTTTCTTTTTTCCCCAACAACTTGACTCTGAATCTTTGCTAGGAGACTCTTTGCCTATAAAGGCATCTAATTCACTTATGCCTAGCAGTCGAGCCTGTGGTACTTCTACTTCTAGACGATACGATAGATTCCTCAGTGTGCAAACACAGTTCTCCACAGTCTGGAACATGTGAACAGCAAATATCCCATCATTAATCTCCAAGAGACATTATAAAACAGAAGAAAGAAGATAGAATGAAGACACTTAAGAATATGTGGCTACCAAAACAGCATATAACTATATCCCACAGTACGTTACTATGATGGACCTAGGAATTTAGCACTTATGTGCTCAGTGCTAATCTTCCAACTAAATCCCTAAATAAACTAGCACAGGTCTATTCGAAACGTTTGAGTATTACCATAATTGAAATATTTTTGGATTCATTTAAAACCTTTACACATAGGACTAGATTCTATATATGGTGCCAAAAAAATTGGTGTGGAAAAAATTGCGCTTAGTGCTATTCTATAAAACCGTACTCAACGTTAGATATGGTTTATAGAATACGTGTAGTGCCCGGACCCACGACTAAATTTAGGCGCGACCGTTTACACCAACTAAAACCTAGTGTATATGCTCGTGCCTAACTTAGGTGTGGATCGGGCATACTCTATAACTGCTTGTAATTTCTACAAATGCCCACAAGATGCCCATGATTACCCTCCCATGGCCACGCTCATTTGAGATCTGTGCATTAGAATTTATGTGCACCATTTTAAAGAATACACGTACAGAACTACGTGTGTAAATTCTAACTAGTGCTGATAACTGCTTGTTAGTGGTCAATTATTGGTGCCAATTGGCTTGATAATTAAGTTGTGCACGCAATTTGTTTTCACTGCCAAATTTGTGCGCACAACTTTAGTTGTCATATATAGGATCTGGGGGGATAGTGTAAAAAAAGGATTTTAAAAAGTCTAAAAATACATTACAATACTTAGGCCATTATTTAAAAAATATATTGATGTGTACATAACACCATTTATATGTGTACATTGCATACACATACAAATACCAATTTCAGAAAACCATGCAGTAATTTCAAGGGGGTCTGGTATGCACAGAACTAAAATCTACATGTGTAATCCCCATTTTATGAAAGGCACACATGTGTATGGGAAAAACTTCCACATGAAACTTTACACCAGCTCAAAGGCATACATAAGTTTTAAAAAACTGCTTTTTTCAGCCAGTGCTTTACAGGACAGGTTAAGGGAGTCACTCACTTTAATCCCCCACTGTTTATTGCCACCTTCAAAACGAAACCTACTACTACTAATCATTTCTTTAGTGCTACTAGATGCACACAGTGCTGTACACATTATAAGCAGGTATTTAATCTGTCCATAGAGGGACCACAATCTTTGTATCTGGAGCAATGGAGGGTTAAGTGAGTTGCCCAATGTCAGAAGGAGCTGCAGTGGGAATTGAACCCAGGTTGCCAGGATCAAAGCCCGCTGCACTAACCATTAGGCTACTCCTCCAAGTTAAAGTAATTGGCAGCACTTACATATATAGATTTGTAAAGTGAGGCAGCTACACAAGAAGATACATGTGGAAGTTGCAAATCAGCACCTCCACATAAAAGCTGTTGGGTTTGTGCTGTTCATTCTTTTAATGTGCATATTTGTAAAATGGCCATTCCCGCCAAACGTGTCAACAAAGACACATGAACTCCTGCAGGTATTTTAGACAAAGCTCTGCATCAGGAAACTTTTTTCTAAAGTGCTATCAGAATTGAGTACACC
Source organism: Microcaecilia unicolor (assembly GCF_901765095.1). Classification (NCBI taxonomy): domain Eukaryota; kingdom Metazoa; phylum Chordata; class Amphibia; order Gymnophiona; family Siphonopidae; genus Microcaecilia; species Microcaecilia unicolor. The sequence goes on along the minus strand of NC_044037.1, from coordinate 244,674,867 downwards.
TTCACATGGATGTTTCAAATTGGATCTCTACATTCTCAGCCCCAAAATCGGAACTGAGACTTCCGGGTCAGGATGTGTGCATTTCCGGTACTTACTTTAGAAAAGAATCTGCTGACAGAGTCTTTTCTAAAATACATGCAAGAATGCATGTTTATGTACTGGCTACATGCAGTAAGGAGCAACCATTTTACAATTGTTAATATCTAAATCATCGATGGAGGCAACTTGGCAACATACACGCCCAAGTGTCAGCACTTACATGGGTGAGTTGGTGTTTCAGAACCTAAATGTGTAAGTGCCAACACTCAGATGTTGGCATCTGCCATTTTAGAACCTATACATCTAACTGTTCCTACTTAAGCTGCAATCATTAGAACTGTCAAATGGAAGGGTGGGGGAAGAAGAGTAACAAACACTGGGGAATTACTGTGCTGCCCCAAACCAGCACTTTCACAAAATCTCTTTATGCCCAGGAGTAGCTGTAAATCCTGACACTAATCTCACTGGTCACAGATGTATATTCCTCATTTCAGAAGGGGAATGCACATGTATGTTTTGGTTTTGCTCTAGTCCTACCCAAACCATGAGCCCTTGCAATGTACACAAATTGCAGATTTACATTTATAAATCCCAGCTTCCTAAAACTGGGTTTTTATACAGTTCTTCAATGTACACATATAAATACCAGGATTTACAGTGGGGGAAATAAGTATTTGATCCCTTGCTGATTTTGTAAGTGTGCCCACTGACAAAGACATGAGCAGCCCATAATTGAAGGGTAGGTTATTGGTAACAGTGAGAGATAGCACATCACAAATTAAATCCGGAAAATCACATTGTGGAAAGTATATGAATTTATTTGCATTCTGCAGAGGGAAATAAGTATTTGATCCCCCACCAACCAGTAAGAGATCTGGCCCCTACAGACCAGGTAGATGCTCCAAATCAACTCGTTACCTGCATGACAGACAGCTGTCGGCAATGGTCACCTGTATGAAAGACACCTGTCCACAGACTCAGTGAATCAGTCAGACTCTAACCTCTACAAAATGGCCAAGAGCAAGGAGCTGTCTAAGGATGTCAGGGACAAGATCATACACCTGCACAAGGCTGGAATGGGCTACAAAACCATCAGTAAGACGCTGGGCGAGAAGGAGACAACTGTTGGTGCCATAGTAAGAAAATGGAAGAAGTACAAAATGACTGTCAATCGACAAAGATCTGGGGCTCCACGCAAAATCTCACCTCGTGGGGTATCCTTGATCATGAGGAAGGTTAGAAATCAGCCTACAACTACAAGGGGGGAACTTGTCAATGATCTCAAGGCAGCTGGGACCACTGTCACCACGAAAACCATTGGTAACACATTACGACATAACGGATTGCAATCCTGCAGTGCCCGCAAGGTCCCCCTGCTCCGGAAGGCACATGTGACGGCCCGTCTGAAGTTTGCCAGTGAACACCTGGATGATGCCGAGAGTGATTGGGAGAAGGTGCTGTGGTCAGATGAGACAAAAATTGAGCTCTTTGGCATGAACTCAACTCGCCGTGTTTGGAGGAAGAGAAATGCTGCCTATGACCCAAAGAACACCGTCCCCACTGTCAAGCATGGAGGTGGAAATGTTATGTTTTGGGGGTGTTTCTCTGCTAAGGGCACAGGACTACTTCACCGCATCAATGGGAGAATGGATGGGGCCATGTACCGTACAATTCTGAGTGACAACCTCCTTCCCTCCGCCAGGGCCTTAAAAATGGGTCGTGGCTGGGTCTTCCAGCACGACAATGACCCAAAACATACAGCCAAGGCAACAAAGGAGTGGCTCAGGAAGAAGCACATTAGGGTCATGGAGTGGCCTAGCCAGTCACCAGACCTTAATCCCATTGAAAACTTATGGAGGGAGCTGAAGCTGCGAGTTGCCAAGCGACAGCCCAGAACTCTTAATGATTTAGAGATGATCTGCAAAGAGGAGTGGACCAAAATTCCTCCTGACATGTGTGCAAACCTCATCATCAACTACAGAAGACGTCTGACCGCTGTGCTTGCCAACAAGGGTTTTGCCACCAAGTATTAGGTCTTGTTTGCCAGAGGGATCAAATACTTATTTCCCTCTGCAGAATGCAAATAAATTCATATACTTTCCACAATGTGATTTTCCGGATTTAATTTGTGATGTGCTATCTCTCACTGTTACCAATAACCTACCCTTCAATTATGGGCTGCTCATGTCTTTGTCAGTGGGCAAACTTACAAAATCAGCAAGGGATCAAATACTTATTTCCCCCACTGTACATATGTAAATTGCAAATAGGGCTTCTAAAATAAAAATTTCTATTTCAAATAGGGTTAATGTCTCTTATGAATTTATGATCATACAGTTTCACAGTTTAAGTAAAAAACAAAAACAAAAAACAACAAAAAATAACTGTGTTCTTCTGTATGTATGTAAACTACACACAAAAAAAATCACATTGGACAACATATAAAATGTTTGATACCATAGACCTACTTAAGCTTTTAAAAGATGCACAAACCTTGCTATCATAATCTGATGTGTTAACACATGTTTGGATAACATACAGTAGTGAGTCAACCAGTCCTTCACAAGACCGCATCTGTTTACGTGCTTCCTCTCCAGCAGAGCTTAGATTCCTAAAGAACAATTAGGATGGGAAAATTAGGTTCTTACCGTGATAATTATCTTTCCTTTAGTCATAGCAGATGCAGCCATTACAGATGGGTTGTGTCCATCAACCAGCAGAGGGAGATAGAGAGCACACTTTTTTCACTGCCTCATACCAGCTTGCTCCACTGCCTCTCTTCAGTATTTGAAGCTTCCAAAGCAGTATGGCAAACCGCAATGGGAATAATATAAGCTTTCCTCACAGCGAACGATGGCCCTACAACAAAGGGCATTAACTCAGAATGGAGGGATTGAAACATCCTCCCGGAGGGCATAAACTCATCCTCCACTGAGACATAACTGGAAGGAATAAACTCATCCTCCCGGAGGGAATAAACTCATCCTCCAAAACATGAAACTGGAGGGAATTAAGTCATCCTCCTTTCATTGAACAAGAATCCCGAAGACTGTTTTCCGACTTTCTCCCAAGGACGGAATCTCCAGGAAACACGAACAGAACCTGAAATAGATTTACAGCAGATAGCATCAGACAGGGAGGGATCATGGCTGCATCTGCTATGACTAAAGGAAAGAAAATTATATCGGTAAGAACCTAATTTTCCCTTCCTTGTCATCATGCAGATGCAGCCATTACAGATGGGATGAATCAAAGCAATCCCTAGATAGGGTGGGAACAAGCCACACCACGCGCCAGCACTTGCGCTCCAAAATGTGCGTCCCTCATGGCAGCCACATCCAGCCTGTAATGTCGGGCAAAAGAGAGCTTAGAAGCCCATGTTGCTGCACTACAAATCTCTTGCAGAGAGAGCACTCCAGTTTCAGCCCAAGAAGAGGAAATTCCTTTAGTGGAATGCGCCTTAAAGGAATCAGGCGGAGGCCGGCAAGCAAATAAGCTGAAAAGATAGATTCTTTAAGCCAGCGGGCAATAGTGGCTTTAGACTCTGGAGACCCTCTGCGAGGACCTGATAGCAAAACAAACAGATGATCAGAGGGCCTGAAAGAGTTAGTAACTCGCAGATACTACAGCAGAGTCCTGCGCACGTCCAACAGGTGCAATTGCCCAAAAGATTCTGGAAACTCCTCCTCAACAAAGGAGGGCAAGAAAATAGGTTGGTTTAGGTGAAACGCTGAAACCACCTTAGGCAAGAAGGAAGGCACAGTCCGAACCGTGACCCCGGACTCTGAAAACTGCAGAAAAGGGTCTCTACAGGACAGCGCCTGGAGCTCTGACACCCGTCTCGCCGAAGTAATGGCCACTAACAAGACGGCCTTCAGTGTAAAATCTTTCTCTGAAGCACGCCGAAGCAGTTCAAAGGGAGCACCCTGAAGGGCCTTCAGCACTAGCCCCAGGTTCCAAGCTGGACAAGGTGCATGCACGGGAGGACGGAGCCGAAGCACCCCTCTAAGAAACCGTGCCACATCCAGATGAGCAGCTAAAGACAAGCCTTCAACCTTGCCACGCAGGGAGGCCAACGCTGCCACTTGCACCCGCAGGGAATTATAGGCCAAGCCTTTTTGTACACCATCCTGCAAAAAGTCCAGAATCGGCGAGACAGGAGCCCGCAGGGGTGTGATCTCTCTGGAAGCACACCAGACTTCAAACTGGCGCCAAATCCTGGCATAAGCCACGGAAGTGGAACGCTTGCGGGCTTGCAGGAGAGTGGTAATTACTTTATTGGAATAGCCTCTCAATTGCGCCTTCTCAATCGCCAGGCCATAAGACCAAATCGGCCGGCGTCCTCCATGGTCACCGGACCCTGTGACAACAGGTTGGGAACCAGAGGTAACTGAAGGGGATCCTCTACGAGCATCTGTCGGAGGTCCGCATACCAAGGCCTCCTGGGCCAATCCGGGGCGATGAGAACCACTTCTCCTGGATGCAGCCGAATCCGCAGGAGCACTCGCCCTATCAAGGGCCACGGAGGGAACACATACAGTAGGTTGGGAGGCCAGGGTTGAGCCAAGGCATCCAACCCCACCGCGCGAGGATCTCTCCGTCTGCTGAAGAAGCACAGGACTTTGGCATTGGTGCTTGTCGCCATTAGATCCATCACGGGCTTGCCCCACTTGGCACATATCTGCAGGAACACTTCGTCTGCAAGTTCCCACTCTGCTGGATCGATCTGATGCCTGCTTAGATAATTGGCTTGCACGTTGCTCTGACCTGCAATGTGAGCTGCCGACAGAAACTGTAGATGCAGCTCGGCCCAGTGGCAAATTTGATTGGCCTGCGCGGCTAGAGCTCTGCACTGAGTGCCGCCTTGTCGATTTATGTAGGCCACTGCTGTCGTGTTGTCCAACATCACTCTGACAGCCAATCCTTCCAGGGTCACCTGAAAGGCCAGAAGCGCCTGAAACACCGCTTTCAACTTTAGGCAGTTGATGGACCACTCTGACTCTTCGGGTGTCCATAGACCCTGGGCATGCTTCCCCTTGCAATGTGCGCCCAAGCCTTTCAGACTGGCATCTGTCACCACTAGGCACCAATGAGGGAGCGCCAGCGGCATTCCTCGCCGCAGCATGCTGTCTGAGAGCCACCACTCCATGCTGAGTCGGGCCGCAGGGAGCCAAGAGAGTCTGCATTGGTAATCCTGAGATACTGGAGACCATCTTTGGAGTAGAGCATACTGTAGAGGTCTCAGGTGCGCTCTTGCCCAGGGCACCAGTTCCATGGTGGCCGTCATCGATCCAAGGAGCTGGACAATGTCCCAAGCTCGCGGGCGGGGCATCCTCAGGAGCAGACGGACCTGATTCTGAAGCTTGCACCGCCTTTGCTCGGGTAGGTACACATACCCCGAGGCTGTGTCGAACCTGGCCCCCTAATATTCTAGAGACTGCAAGGGGGTCAGGTGACGTTTGGCCAAATTGACGACCCAGCCCAGAGATTGAAGTACTGAGACCACTGACTCTCTGCAGCAGAGTTTGCTTGAATGAGCCAGTTGTCCAGGTACGGGTGAACCCGAATACCCTCTCGCCTTAGAAAGGCAGCTACTACCACCATAACCTTCGAAAAGGTGCGTGGAGCTGTGCCGAGGCCAAAAGGCACGTGGAGATGTGGTGAGGCCAAAAGGCAAGGCCCGGAACTGGAAATGCTTTTCCATCACCACAAACCTCAGAAACTTCTGGTGCGGGGGCCAAATTGGCATGTGCAAGTAAGCTTCTTTCAGGTCCAGAGATGTGAGAAACTCTCCTGGCTGTACCGCCGCAATGACGGAGCGCAGGGTTTCCATGTGAAAATGCCTCACTCTCAGGGACGTGTTTAATTTTTAAAGTCCAGAATAGGGCGAAAAGACCCTCCTTTTCGCGGCACCACAAAGTAGATGGAGTAGCGGCCGCAGCCGTGTTCGGCGGGAGGTACCGGGGACACGGCCCCTATCTGAATCAGACCTTGTAAAGTCTCCTCTACCGTCGCCCGTTTGGCGGCAGAACCGCATCGGGACTCCACAAACACGTCTCTTACAGGGGCGTCGAATTCTATTCTGTAACTGTCTCTGATCAGGTCCAAAACCCACTGATCTGAGGAAATGTTGGCCCACTCCTCGGCAAAGAGGGAAAGACGTCCTCCGATGACAGGACTCGAGGAGAGGGCCGGCGCACCATCATTGAGAGGGTTGCCCATGAACTCCAGGCCTTGAGCCAGTGGCTGTGGAACGTTTGTCCCAGCGAAAGGAGTTCCTCTGCTGAAAACGGGCACGAGAAGTGAACCCAGCAGAACGCCCCGGTCGGTACCTTCGAGCTTCACGGAAGCGAGGTCTGTAAGAGGAGTGGACCGCCGCACCCTTAGAGGAAGGCCGAGGCCTATCTTCGGGCAAGCGCTGGGGTTTAGCCTCACCCAGGCCCTTCACAATTTTCTCCAACTCCTCACCAAACAGGAGAAGCCCTTGAAAGGGCAACTTCACCAACCTTTGCTTAGAGGCCATGTCCGCCGCCCAATGCCGTAGCCAAAGAAGACGGCGAGCCGCCACTGCTACTGCCATGTGTTTAGCCGAAGCTCTGACAATATCATAAAGGGCGTCAGCAAGAAAGGACAAGGCCGACTCCATCCGCGGAGCCACATCTGAAAAGGGCTCCGCTCCATCACCGGGCTGTTCCACTGTCTGTTGCAACCAAGCCAGGCAGGCTCTAGCAGCATAACAACTGCATGCAGACGCCCGAATAGTGAGACCTGCAATTTGAAATGACCGTTTAAGTGCTGATTCCAGTCTACAGTCTTGAATATCCTTCAGGGCTACACCTCCTTCAACAGGGAGGGTAGTTCTCTTTGTCACAGCTGTGACTAGGGCATCCACTTTAGGCATAGCAAAGCGAGCCATATGCTCCTCACTCAGAGGGTATAATTGCCCCATAGCCCTGGAAACTTTCAAAGGTCCCTCGGGGTCAGCCCATTGAGCCGAAATAAGCTCTTGGATGGAGTCATGCAAAGGAAAGGCTCAAGCAGGCTTTTTGGTACTAGCCATCCTAGGATTCACAGAGGAGGCTGTGCCACTGGCAGGGTCCTCAATAGAGAGAGCCTGCAGGGCATCAGAAATAAGCGCTGGCAGCTCATCACGGTGGAAAATCCTCACTGCGGAGGGATCGTCCAGATCCTGAGTCACTTCTGCACTAGACTCTGGCTCCTCAGACCATGAAGGCCTGCCAGAGTCCTCCGAATCCTCGCAGCCCGACCATGGGGGGGGGGGGGGAGGAATGGAGGTGCAGCACTCTCTGAAGGGGAATGAGCCCTTCTGCGCTTCATATTCTGCCAATTATCAGGGAATAATGCCTCAGAGGGCATACCCAGGCTAGAATCCACTGGGGGGGCATTAGAAGAGGCCCGTGCCGGGCTTTGTGGGAGAGCTCTTTTAAGCATGTATGCTTTATGCATTAATAAGACAAAATCAGGGGAGAAAAACTCACCCTGGGCACCCGGATCTCTGCCGGGGCTAGTAGCTCCCATATCAGCCTCACTCCGAGGCCTCCCCCCGGGCTCAGGACTCTCCGTCTCAGCGGAGATCACGCCATGTGGTAAATTCAAAATGGCGCCCGCTGCCAGCTCAGAGCGTGAAGAATCGTCGCTCGCCATGCTCGGGCCGGCTCCAACGTCTGTACAGCACGATTTACAGAGCCCCGCTGCTGATCTGCGCTTGCCACACTTGGAACAGCGCTTTACTGTCTCCGCAGCCATCGCCGAAAATGGCGGTAAAATTAAAAATGGCAGTTTGCGCCAAAATCGCCCCAATCGCGGGCCCACCCCGGAGGAGTCAGAAAATACTCTTACCTCACTGGACTGAGTATCACAGCTCCGGTCCCACAGAAAAAGGCAAGGAAAAAACCTCTGTTCCTTTTGTTTTTTTTTTTTACGCTGTGAGGAATGGAGAGGTAAATAGAACTCCGGAGGCTCAGGTGAGTGGGAAAGGCAGGGAAAGGGCGAACCTATGTGCCTGCATCCACTGTTGGTGGGGAAGGACAGGGAAAGCTAAGCAATGTGTCCACATCCACGGAGGTATGGGTAAGGCAGGGAAAGGGTGAACCTATGTGCCTTTAAAGTGAAGCTGCTATAGCCTCCAACACCCCTGCTAACAACTGGCAAAAGCACAGGAGCAACCTCCAGGCAGATTTTAGATGGAGCTCGAAGAAGCTGCAGCCACTCTGCTAGGGGAGATACAGAATACTGAAGAGAGGCAGTGGAGCAAGCTGGTATGAGGCACTGAAAAAGTGTGCTCTCTATCTCCCTCTGCTGGTTGATGGACACAACCCATCTGTAATGGCTGCATCTGCTTGGTGACAAGGAATAACAGATTATAAAACTCCATAGAAGACCATCTGCATTTAGAGCCAATGGCACGTTAACACTGATGTAGAGCAGACAGGGTTCCTGATGAAGGATTGTAACATAGTAAATTATGGCATGGTCTATCCAGTTTGCCCAACAGTCAATTCATTATGAAATCGTTATTGAACCAATCCAATATTATTATTACAACATTTTATTCGCTAAGTTACAGAAGTAACTGCCATACTGGGACAGACCGAAGGTCCATCAAGCCCAGCATCCTGTTTCTAACAGTGGCCAATCCAAGTCACAAGTACCCGGCAAGATCCACTTTATGATGGCTTCTCCCCTCCACTGAGCTATACAGAATACGCACTCACAGCATACGATATGAATATGGTATAAAAAAAACACACATACTTGATCCTGATCCGTCCTTGCCATTTTCAGGGCTCAGACTGTAAAGTCTGCCCTGTGCTGGCCCTACATCCCAACTACCGCAGTTGCCCTCAAAACCCACTCCAGCCCATCCCGACCAGTCTTGTCATATACAAAACACTGATTGTAGGAGTCCATCCTGCACTGGCCTCAATTTTCCACTGCTGAAGTAGCCATCAAAGTCCTACTCCTGCTAACTGCATGATCACTGATGTTATATTATAAAATTATTATCCTTGAGGTCATATTTCCTAGTACCTTTAGCCTAACAAATGCTGATAAAACTGTGTAGCAACTTATTTTTAAAATAATTTACTTAACAGAACACACACAATCATTAAAATGCACACGTTTATTCGCATGTTAAAATTTGTTCGTAACTGTCTATAACTGTCTCCTTAAATTTAAGGCAAATTATGTGTTTCAAGTTTAATTCTCTCCATGTTAAAAGGAGTACAACTATTAAGAACCTATGGAAATTAAAGTGCTCACCAAAACTTTTTGGCACCACCCTGAAGCAATTAAAAAATGAATGGGGCACACAAAAGTAAAGGAAGACCTCAGGAAATCTATTTTTATTTTTTTTTTTAATCAGGAGGAATGGCTCTAAGCTGTTTAATTCCATCAAAACCATAAAAACAGAAAATAACTTTTTACACAAAGAGGACACTTAGGAATAAGACCAATAGAATGGAAATGAGCAAAAGACAGTTAAGAGGACATTTTTAGGACTGTTAAGCAGTAAAATGGCTTTAAACCACTGCTGGAAAGAGATGATTAAATTACAGTGTTGCATTTTGTTTGAAATCACATCCAATAAGCATGCCTCACAGTGTCCAGTATTTAACCACACAACTTAACATAGCTTTCTTACTAATGTTACATACCAAACAACCAAATTATCCTGTTCCACTGGTATGAAATAAGTCACCACATTCAATCTCAAGTTAAAACTTAGCATATTTTTATTAGTATTTCTTATTCCTCTTTTTTAAAACTCCTCTTCCATTAACCATGCAATGAAAGGTCTTGACTTTTATACCCTTCACACCCCTCCTCTCATTATAATTCCCTCCTTTGTTCTTCTCTCTTCACCCCCCTTCTATTTCTCAAACTCTGTCATAACATTACAATTTAAATGAAACTCACTACAAAATATGGTATAAAACAACTTAATTATTGAAAATATTACCTCATGCATCCAGTGGTGTTCCGTAAAACCAGTGAAGACTGGAATTTCATTTTATGGTCTTCATCAAAAGCAAAATTATTCCACCCAGAATGGGGTATTATCACAGTGTTTGTCAATGTTGATAAAGCATCTCTAATGATTGTCATCTTTACTACATCACATGAAGACAAGTTCCAAAGCACACCTACAATGAAAATTAAATTTAAATCATTAATGCCAACATGTTCTATATGTATACAATAATTTTTTCTCAGTTGAATAGTGGAGAGTTATATTTCCTTAAAAAAAAAAAAAAGATTTTGATATAGTCCTCATTCTTTAGATTAAGATTTCAAGTTATAGATACAAAATGGGAGAAAATACTTAGAAATGGGCTCCATAGTATACAAACTGTTTAAGAAAGTTATCAAAATCTGCATTTAATTTAGGGAGGGGGAAGGGAAATAAAATTAATAGGTTAACTATTCCCTTCCCCTCCCCTAGGAAGATGCACTAAAAAATCGTTAGAGCCCTTCCCTTACCGATTCCCTTAGCGAATCGGTAAGGAACGGGCATGCATTAAGGAAAGGGAATGCAAATGAGCTGCTCGTTGTAGCTCACTTGCATTCTCTATGCTACCGGTAAACACTTGGTCAGTCGGCCGGTCGAGCATGTGCAGAGCAACCAAGCATTATGCTGGCTGCTCTGCGCATGCCAAGGACATCCTTAATGGACGTCCTTCACTCAAAAAACAACAACCAAAAAAAAAACCTCATCCGATCCGTTTCAAAGCCTTTCAAACAAGAACACACTCACTCGATCCGTTTCAAAGCCTTTCAAAAATCCCAGAAGCACGGTTAGCTCCCCCCAGGCAGTTGCTCAGACTGCCTGCCTGCCGGGACGAGCTGCAAAGAAAAAAAAAAAGAAACATCTCCTGCAACTTCTTCGCAGCTCAAACGTCTTTTTTGGCAGTGCTTCACTCAGCTGAGAGACCTGGAAGTCTCTGAGCCAATCACAGCACGTCTAGCTCGGCTGAACGCATTGTGATTGGCTCAGGGACTTCCAGGTCTCAGCTGAGTGAAGCACTGCCAAAAAAGACGTTTTTATTATTGCAAGGGGGGGGGGGGGGGGGGGGGAGGCAGCCAAAATGGGTGCCTATCCAAAAAAAAAAAATGTCCAGTTTGGCCCCCTTAATAATAAAAACGTCTTTTTTGGCAGTGCTTCACTCAGTTGAGACCTGGAAGTCCCTGAGCCAACCACAACCATAAAGGACGCTCCTGACGAGCACTCGGGCTGTTTTTTGGGTGGAGCACTCCCATAATGGCCGTCCATTATGAGCACCTGGCCTTTTTTGCTCCCCCCCCACCCCGATTTTTTTTTTAAAACATTTTATGAAGTTTTCCAATCCCGCGCAGACCCAACAAGAGGTACAGACCTCTCGTTAGATTTTCCACCATTTTCCAGCGTTAAGGCAATCGGAAAAGGTTAGTGCATCTCATCACAATAGGGGTTTCTACACAATTTGCTCATCTGAATTCCATTTTTGTTAGCTGCTACCGTCGCTGGAAAAAAGTATTTAGTGCATGCCAGGGTTTACTACTTGCTCGTTAATGGCTCCATAAGGGCTTGTTAAGGGCTCATTAAGTTTAGTGCATCTGGCCCAAGATATAACTGGAGGTAATACTAAGAAAGCAAACAATTATGTTAAACTACTGGTGTTAAATTACCATTTAAAGACTAAGTTTTGCTGACAGACCTTTCAGAGATCCCATACCATCCTATGATGTATCTGTACTTTGTCTACTACCTCCCCTGCTTTCCTAAGTTTTCCATATATAGATCCCAAATTTTTGAAATCCTTTGTAGCTTGAAATATTTTTTCTCTTGCTTTGTCACTTGCATCATTCAAATTTGAATCGATTTTTCAATAACATTTGATCTTCAGGCTAGACAACCATAAAACCTATTCTATATGGATCAGTACTTTTTTTTGTGTGTGCCATGACTCATTGGTGTGTTGCAAAGTCCTGGAAGGTGTGCTGCAAATCTAGCAGAAGCTGCTCTTCAGGGCCGTGCCAACACGGTAAGCGAGGTAAGCATGGCAGGAGGGCGCCATCCTCTGGGGGGGCGCCCCGCCACACCATGCTTACCTCGCCCTCTTCTCCCCAGATCCTTTTCCTTTTTGTTTAAATTTACCTCTGTCCGGCGGCAGCGTAGCGTTAGTGAGGAGGCGGCGCTCCCCCGCCCCGACGTGTCAGTCTTCCCTTCGCTCAGTTCCGCCTTCTTCTGACATCAGAAATGACGTCAGAAGAAGACGAGAACTGAGCGAAGGGAAGACTGACACGTTGGGGCGGGGGAGCGCCGCCTCCGCTGGACAGAGGTAAATTTAAACAAAAAGAAAAGGATCTGGGGAGAAGAGGGCGGGTAGTGTAGCGATCGTTTTCGGGGGGGGGGGGGGGGGCCTCAGGTAGTGTAGCGATCGTTTTCGTGGGGGCGGCGCGGGGCCAACTGCAGGGGGGCGCCGGAGACCCTAGGCACGGCCCTGCTGCTCTTTTTACTCTGCTTGATGCAGTGTCTGAAATGGAAGTGTCCACAGCAAACAGGAACAGCGGGCTGCCAAGGAAAGAAGAATCTTGTGGAGGAATATCTCAGAGGGGAAAAAACTGACTTGCCTGCAACACCATTGCACTTCAGTATGGCCTTGTACATTTCCCAGATCTCAAGTGCAGCTAAGAGGCTGCTGTATATTACATTTCTCCTTTCCTCTTGCAACTCCTTTTATTCCCATCCATCTCTTTTCTATCTTCATGCTGAAACTTGCAGTGAGCAAGAACAGCAAATATCCTCCCATCCAAACTTAGAGATACCAACAGGCTTATTTTCGAAAGAGAAGGGCGTCCATCTTCTGACACAAATTGGGAGATGGGCGTCCTTCTCCCAAGGTCACCCAAATCGGCATAATGGAAAGCCGATTTTGGGTGTCCTCAACTGCTTCCCATCGCAGGGACGACCAAAGTTCATGGGGGCGTGTCGGCAGCGTACCAAAGGCGGGACGGGGGCGTGGTCAACAGATGGGCATCCTCGGCAGATAATGGAAAAAAGAAGGGCGTCCCTCATGAGCATTTGTTTGACTTTACTTGGTCCCTTTTTTTTCACGTCTTGAAAAGGAGCCCGAACTGACCAGATGACCACCGGAGGGAATCGGGGATGAGCTCCCCTTACTCCCCCAGTGGTCACCAACCCCCCCCCCCCCAAAAAAAAAAAAAAAAAAACGTTAAAAACATTTTTTGCCAGCCTCAAATGTCATACCCAGCTCCATCATAGCAGTATGCAGGTCGCTGGAGTAGTTTTTAGTGGGTGCAGTGCACTTCAGGCAGGCGGACCCAGGCCCATCCCCCCTACCTGTTACACTTGTGGTGGTAAATGTGAGCCCTCAAAAACCCACCACAAACCCACATGTAGGTGCCCCCCTTCATCCCTAAGGGCTATGGTAGTGGTGTACAGTTGTGGGTAGTGGGTTTTGGGGGGCTCAGCACACAAGGGAAGGGAGCTATGAACCTGGGAGCAATTTGTGGAGTCCACTGCAGTGCCCCTAGGGTGTCTGGTTGCCGCCCTGGCATGTAAGGGGGGACCAGTGCACTACGAATGCTGGCTCCTCCCATGACCAAATGCCCTGGATTTGGTCATTTTTGAGATGGGCGTCCTCAGTTTCCATTATCGGCGAAAACCGAGGTCGCCCATCTCTAAGGTCTACAATCTCAACATTTAGGTCGACCATCTCCAAGGTCAACCCAAATGTTGAGATCTGGGCGTCCCCGACTGTATTATCGAAATGAAAAGATGGACACCCGTACTGTTTCGATAATACGGGTTGCCCCGCCCCTTTGCGGAGCAGTTCTACTACTACTACTATTATTTAGCATTTCTATAGCGCTACAAGGCGTACACAGTTCTCAGAAATGGGCGCCCTTAGAAATGGTCGTCCCCGTTCAATTATGCCCATCTTTGTCTCACTCAATAGGAGTTGTGTTACATTCATTTGAAGGTTCTCTTGACTCACATTCTTGAAGCCCCTTGTATCACTAACAGCCTCAGTGCCAGTGCACTGATCCTGATCACTAATTTTATGAGGCAAGCATAAAAGAAGAAAAATCAAGTGGTCCAACCAGTGGGAAAAATCTGCAACCATCTTCCTATGTACTACTTCTCCGTACCCCATCTCTTTTTCCTGCACCTACAAGTACATGTGCACTGAAACTTATGGACAAGAGAATTTATCCGTCTTGCTGTCACTCTGACTCTACCCTTTTAGAGGCTCCAAAGAACCGCAGTATCATTTTATGCACATTTTTTTAAATTTACAAAGCAATATGATGCTTAACATTATCCAGATGTACTCACCAAACACATCTCCCTTTATGACCTTCAGTCTCATTCTTGTATTAAATCTCACTCAATGGAATGGTCCACCTTTGGCATCTCTGCAAACTCACTGTCGCTGTGCCGTCTGATGAATTCAATACTACTTGCTCTCCATCCTGCAGCATCAATAGCCTGACTTCATACCACCTTTCCTTCACTACCTAGCCTCTTCTCTTTCCTCCATACCCTCTGATGTCTTAGAACCAGACTCTTCTATATTTGTCCCCTAATACTACAAAGCACAGTACAATTTCTGTGGTTCTCTGCATATTGCAGTGCTTTTGATGGCATGACTGGGCTGAAACATAAGGTTCAAACCCAAGCATCCCAGAATTTGGTAGGAAAAAAAGACAACACCAAGGCTGTTCAGGATACAGTCCATTAAAGGGCAGGATCCTCCTACTGACACCAAAGGCAAGTTGTGCAGGAGGAGAGAGCCAGGAGTCTCCTGGGAGAGTGTGGGAGAAGGGGTCAGGAGGCTTGGTCAGACAGAAGGGAAAAGGGAGAGAAGCAGAAGAAAGTGTACAGGGGGGGGGGGGGAAATCAAGGACTTCCTGGGCAGGGATAGGAAAGTGAGGGGGTGACAAAGGGAAAAGTAAGAAAAAGGGAATAGTCAATGAGGGGATGATGGCTGTATTCAGTAGGAACAGGGATGGGCTGGTCAGGTCAAAGATTCCTTTGTAGAGTGGAGGAGTGGCCTTGTGGTTAGTGCAGTGGACTTTGATCCTGGGGAACTGAGTTTGATTCCCACTGCAGCTCCTTGTGACTCTGGGCAAGTCACTTAATCCTCCATTGCCCCTGGTACAAATAAGTACCTGAATATACTATGTAAACCGCTTTGAATGTAGTTGCAAAAACCACAGAAAGGTGGTATATCAAGTCCCATTTCCCTTATATGTTTTGGGAATATGCATTATCTTCTATTTTTGCAATCTGTTTAGTATATAGGAAGAGATTTGTGTTTCCGGTTTTGCACTATATGACTCTGTACAAAACAGATTGCGCAAAAGAAAGAACCATGACATAGCTATTGTTTAAATCTTAACCCCTTCTTATTTGCCTGTTTAATACCCATGTTTCAATTATTTCCATAATAAATGAAACTCATCTCTTATTTGTACTGTTTATGTCTCAGATAGACTGTAAGCTCTGCCGGGCTGGAAATATCTCTTATATGTTTGAGCACTATGCTATGTCTATTTAATCTAATCTAGATTTGATATACCATAGTATCCCTAATTAGGGTCTAGAATGGTTAATACAGAAAAGATAAATTCAGATGCATTACAATAATACCATCCTAAAAGATACAAATCTAAAATAAAAGTTCCTAATATTCAACAAACATTTCTGAAATTGTCTTAAGAAGCTTACAAAATTTCTCATAAGATGGTTGTAGTGCAGTTAGTGAAGGAAGACCATTCCAAACCATAAGTACATAAGTAATGCCACACTGGGAAAAGAACAAGGGTCCCATCGAGCCCAGCATCCTGTCCAAGACAGTGGCCAATCCAGGCCAAGGGCACCTGGCAAGCTTCCCAAACGTACAAACATTCTATACATGTTATTCCTGGAATTGTGGATTTTTCCCGTCCATTTAGTAGTGGTTTACGGACTTGTCCTTTAGGAAACCATCTAACCCCTTTTTAAACTCTGCCAAGCTAACCACCTTCACCACGTTCTCCGGCAACGAATTCCAGAGTTTAATTATGCGTTGGGTGAAGAAAAACTTTCTCCGATTTGTTTTAAATTTACTACACTGTAATTTCATCACATGCCCCCAAGTCCTAGTATTTTTGTAAGTCGTGAACAGACTTTTCACATCCACCTGTTCCATTCCACTTATTATTTTATATACCTCTATCATGTCTCCCCTCAGCCGTCTCTTCTCCAAGCTGAAAAGCCCTAGCCTCCTTAGTCTTTCTTCATAGGGAAGTCGTCCCATCCCCACTATCATTTTAGTCGCCCTTCGCTGTACCTCTACAGCTTTATAGGAAAACAAATTCAAATACACCTTTATATTTAATTCCCTTAAAAGACGGAAAAACAACAGCAAGGTAGAAAAACCTCTCACAGTTGTTCTTCCTGATATAATTTTAATCAGTTCTGAAACACTGACAGGTGCTAAGCTGTGTAATACCTTAAATGTCAGGCATGCCAACTTATATATTATAATAAAGGCTTTTACTGGGAGCCAATGGACTACCACAAACACCGGAGTCACATACTCAAACGTGATACCTAAAAAATTAACCTTAATGCAATGTTTTGCAGCAACTGTAGTTTCTTTTAACAACTTTATTGAGAAGCCAGAGTACAGAGCATTGGCATAGTCTAATTGGGAAAGGACCAAAGCCTGAACTAGTACCGCAAACTGAGAATCAAGAAAAAAGGGGGTAGGGGGTAAACAGTATTCAATTGTTTCAACTTAAAGAAACTTTTTATATAAACGATTCACTTGAGCTTCACAGGACAAGGAAGAAATCAAATATAAAACCTAAAACATTTTATGTATTAACTATATACAAACCATCCTTCCCATTTAAAAGAATAGAGGAAAGAATAGGTGAGCTATTTCCCACTCAAAGAATTTTTCTTAGTAGCATTCAATTTTAACTTATTAGAACAAGCTCAATTCTCAACCCTTTCAATACATGGCAATATTTTGGACTTCCATAATGATGAATCTCCTGGTAATGTAAGTACAGTCCGAAAACAATCTGCAAAATCCGAAACCCGGTATCACTCTCCACCCCCCCCCCCCCCCCAGCTGCAGGCCTCCTAACTTGCAAGCCGCTGGCAGCATCAGCCATGTAAGCGCTGCCTTCAGCCTGCCCCGTAAGCCTTCTCTATACAGCCACTTCCTGTTCCCATGTAGGCGGGTCGCTGTATAGAGAAGGCTTCCAAGGCAGGCTGAAAAAGGTGCTTACATGGCTGATGCTGCCAGCGGCTTGCGTTTGGAGGCCTGCAGCACAGAGGAGGGGGGGGAGGAGTGAAAGTGGAGAGATCTGGACTCCATAGGGGAGTGGAAGAGAGAGGTGTTGCACCACTCGATGGGGAGGGGGGTACCATGCCGCACTACCACGCCACTCAAGAGGGGAGGGGGTGTTCCACCACACCAAAATGAGGTGGCAAGCCATTTGGGGGGGGGGCAATGTCACTCGCTCCCCAAACTACACCCATGGCGTTCCCCCATGTCCAATTTTACTGACCTCAAAGAACACAAAATATTTAAAAAGATCATCAAAACCCTAAAATATTTCCTTCTTTTTTCACGGTGTAAGAGCGTTTAACCAGAAATTTCTTACACCATTCAAGCACTATACCTCCAATGCCACATTCAGACAATCCGTAGAAAAGTAGTGCTGTAGAAATATAGGAGTATGGTGCATACTTTGCAGGTGGGTATGGATAGGGGTGGAGTTTTGTTGGTGTGCAGAAGTATTTGTGTAGATTATAAAATGAGTACTTCAAAAATATTTATATGAGCATTTACACCAGCTTTAGGGCTCTAGAAATCAAAAGAACTGAAAGACATGTTCTAATTGCAAAATAATTATATTGTGCAGCTGAAATAAAGGAAAAATCAACTAAACCACTTTTTCTTTGGGCAAAACAACTCCATTACATAGACTCAAAAAAAAGAGGTCTCTCACTGTGTCAATATCATGTTTGCAAAGACACAATGGATTCAGCGATTCAGACTGATAATGCTCTCTGTTCCCGAACAACCTTCAGCTCCAAAATTCTTTTAAAAAGGGGTTTCTGAGGAAATGGATTCCTCTTTTTAGATGTAACAATTTAATAACTATGGTTACACAAATCCATGCACATAATCATTATTCAATTTAATCTGTTTCAATCCACTACAGAAGGAACTGATTTAACTCAACCTACTTTTAATTAAAACCAGATTCTCCCATAAAAATTGAATGTTGTCTACATTTCCACATCCTTTCTAAGTTTAGTGAGGCCAAATGGCATGACACAGTACTTGAAGTGCTGATGTGAACTCTAATAGGTCGTTTTCCATTTGATTCCACACAGCCCTGACACAAATGTTGGTATATTACAGAGCCTGACTACATGCAGACCTGTTCTACAGAATACAAAAGGTGCAGTGCTAAGGCTCTATCTATTTATTTCCAAAAATGTATATATCACACGATCTGCCATTCTCAGCAGTTTACAACAAAAATATACATAATAATAAAATACATTAAAAACAATTAGAGCATCAATAAAATCACATCTCAACAATCAGGGCAAGATAACAGACTCACAAGCAATAAACGCAATCTGAAAAAGCACACCGAAAAAGATAAGTTTTTAGGGTTTTTAAATTTTTTTCCAGACTTTTTAGTTCTCTCAATGTCAAGGGCAAGTTGTTCCATAATTGAGGTTCTACTACATAATAAATTGTGGATTTATATTCTTTAAACTGTCCTAAACAATGGACATCAAGTAGGTTCCTCTAAAGCATGAATTTTGCTGAGTTATGCTTACACTAAAAAAAAAAAAAAAAAAAAGTAATTTGCATGCCCGTGTCCTTAACCAACCTGGTTAAAAAACAGACAAAGGAATATGGGCAATGCAGTCATGAACCTAGACTGCTTGGTGCCCAGAAAAAAAACCTGTATTTTTTCAACCCATAACAAAGGGCGCAGCCAATGACCTGTCATGATTTTATCAAACCATCTGAGACAGTGCTGATAATAAATGATGTAAAAGAAATCAGCTCATCTAGAGTTCTCTCTCCTCATCAAACTACATGTACAACTTTTACCTTCCATTAAGTGAAAATAAACACCTGCTACATCAGTCATCCTGTATAGGGACTGGAGATGCACAGAGGTTGTTAGTCTAAATCTGTAATCAAAGGGAACAAATAGCAGGCATTTTGCCAGCAAGAATTGTGTGTTTGTTTCAATATCTGAATTGGTGTTCATTTTAGCATTTAAAGAACGAATATTTTACTTTTATTCTGCAATATTCTAAAGTTTATATATTCCTTTTTTAAAGTAATTCCTGATTTTATTCATTTGATTACACTTTATTACTGTAAATAGTTATATTCCTCATGAAAATACATTTTTCATTATTTCTATCATTTTGTGTTTTTAGTCTAGTACTATAAACATATCTTATGAGTGTGAATTCAGAGCAGCTCATTTAGGAGATGTGTTTTTTCCACAGTGCATAACAATTTGGTATTTGCATGTCTCTGTAATCACTGGGTGGTGAGTATTATTTACTCTTACAGGTTTAGGGTGCAACAGTCTACTCACAGATGGATACTTTTTTTTAAATTTTTTAATTAAAAGTACTAGGGCCTCATCTGGTGAGGTTAGTTTTTGTATAAAATCTGTCTACAGATTCTCTAGCAAGTACTGCCATAGAGAAGCAAGCTCTGGTATTCTAGAATCTGGTACCAGGCCAACTGCACAATTGTAATTCTCATAAGGGGGAAGACATCCTGGTATGCCCCTTAATTCCTAGGCATATAAGCTAACAGATAGGGGGACTACAATGGTAGCCACACTGAGGCCCTATTAGAAACTCTTCTCTATGGGTACAGAAAACCTGGAGAACTGAGTTCAGTTTCCACTGCAGCTCCTCATGACCCTGGGCAAGTCACTTAATCCATTACCCCAGGTACAAATAACCTTAGATTGTGAAAAAGTACAGTATATGTAAACCACTTTGACGGTATTTACAGAAAGGTGGTATATCAAGTGTGGAATGAATAAACAAACAAACAAACAAACAAACAAACATATAGAGGCAGTGAAACACATTCAAAAAGGAGGAGGCAGTGACTAAGATTGCAACCATACTACTTTATATATATATTTTTATGTTTTTCTTGAATGTAAGCCACATTGAACCTGAGCTTGTTCTGGGTAATGTGGGATACAAATGTCATAAATAAATAAAATATTGTAACTGGTTAACAGATCCTTATTTACTGCAGACAGACAGAATGTCTAGGATGTTAGCAGAAATGAAGAGTTTCCAGGCTTATTTAACAATAAATGCGAAGGAAAAACTTTATTTTAGTCAGTTTCGGAGTACCATCCCTCCTTGTTCATACTTATGTAACTAAAGCTGCCTTGAAAGGCTAAGTTGTTTAGATGATGTTGAAAGCCTAGCTGAATTTGGAACACTGACGCATTAAAGAGAAGAAACTATTTACAAGGTGCTCACAAATAGGGATAGTGTGTCAAATATCCGAGTGGGTGCCCACCTGGGCAGCAGTTGACTATCAAACAGTTTGGTTTGATATGACAGCTGAAGTGGAGGGTGGCCACTCAAAACTCAAAGTCCTGGATTTCAAGCATGCTGACTTTAGTAAAATGGGGGAATACCTGAGGAAGGAGCTGATGGGCTGGGAGGACGAATGAGAAGTGGAAGGACAGTGGTCCAGGCTAGCGAAAGTGCAAGCGGAAGAACAAATGGCTAGAAAGGTAAGGAGGGGTGACAAAAATTTCTTCAGGTATATTAGTGATAGGAGGAAGGTTAAAAAGGGAATTGTGAGACTGAAAGATGCTGTGAACCGCTATGTAGATAATGATAAAGAAAAAGCAAATTTGCTAAACAGTTACTTTTGTTCTGTTTTCACAGAAGAAAATCCTGGAGAAGGACCACGATTGACTGGCAAAAGTACATGTGAGAATGGAATGGATATAGCACCGTTCACGGAAGAGAGTATGTATGAACAACTTGAAAATCTAAAGGTGGACAAAGCCATGGGACCGGACAGGATCCACCCCAGGCTATTGAAGGAGCTCAGAGAGGTACTGGCGGGTCCTCTTAAAGATTTGTTTAATAAATCCTTGGAGATGGGAGAGGTTCCGCGGGAGTGGAGAACAGCGGATGTGGTCCCTCTTCACAAAAGTGGTGATAGAGAAGAGGCTGGAAACTACAGGCCAGTAAGCCTCACTTTGGTTATTGGAAAAGTAATGGAAGAGATGCTGAAGGAAAGGATAGTGAATTTCCTGGAAGCCAATAAGTTGCAAGATCCGAGACAACATGGTTTTACCAAAGGTAAATCGTGCCAAACAAATCTCATTGAATTCTTTGACTGGGTGACCGGAGAATTGAATCATGGACGTGCTATAGACGTAATCTACTTAGATTTCATCAAAGCTTTTGACATGGTTCCTCACAGGAGGCTCTTAAACTAGTTAGGCTGAAGATAGGACCCGAAGTGGTGAACTGGATTAGGAACTGGTTGACGGAAAGACGCGAGAGGTTGGTGGTGAATGGAATTCACTTGGATGAGGGAAAGGTGAGCAGTGGAGTGCCTCAGGGATCGGTGCTGGGGCCGATTCTGTTCAATATATTTGTGAGTGACATTGCCAAAGGGTTAGAAGGTAAAGTTTGCCTATTTGCGGATGATACTAAGATCTGTAACAGAGTGGACACCCAGGAGGGAGTGGAAAACATGAAGAAGGATCTGAGGAAGCTAGAAGAATGGTCTAACGTTTGGCAATTAAAATTCATGCGAAAAAATGCAAAGTGAAGCACTTAGGGAATAGAAATCCACGGGAGACGTATGTGTTAGGCGGTGAGAATCTGATAAGTACAGACGGGGAGAGGGATCTTGGGGTGATAGTATCTGAGGATCTGAAGGCAACGAAACAGTGCAACAAGGCGGTGGCTGTAGCTAGAAGGCTGCTAGGCTGTATAGAGAGAAATGTGACCAGCAGAAGAAAGGAGGTGTTGATGCCCCTGTATAAGTCATTGGTGAGGCCCCACCTGGAGTATTGTGTTCAGTTTTGGAGGCCGTATCTTGCTAAGGATGTAAAAAGAATTGAAGTGGTGCAAAGAAAAGCTACAAAAATGGTATGGGATTTGCGTTACAAGACGTACGAGGAGAGACTTGCTGACCTGAACATGGAGGAAAAGAGAAACAGGGGTGATATGATACAGACGTTCAAATATTTGAAAGGTATTAATCCGCAAACGAACCTTTTCCGGAGATGGGAAGGCGGTAGAACTAGAGGGCATGAAATGAGCTTGAAGGGGGACAGACTCAAGAAAAATGTCAGGAAGCATTTTTTTCACGGAGAGTAGTGGATACTTGGAATGCCCTCCCGCGGGAGGTGGTGGAGGTGAAAACGGTAACGGAATTCAAAAATACGTGGGATAAACAAAGAAATCCTGTTCAAAAGGAATGGATCCTCAGAAGCGCAGCGGAGATTGGGTGGCAGAGCCGGTGGTGAGAGGCGGGGTTAGTGCTGGGCAGACTCCTACGGTCTGTGCTCTGAAAATGGCAGATACAAGTATACACAAAGTAGGTCATATGAGTTTATCTTGTTGGGCAGACTGGATGGGCCGTACAGGTCTTTCTCTGCCGTCATCTACTATGTTACTATATGTGAGGCACTAAAATGATCCAGCTCCAACTTGCTAGGACTCTCTTCCCCATCTCAACACCAAAACTCTTAACTGTAATAGCATGACTAAGGAACAGAACAGTTTGCTGTTGCCATCATTCTGTTTCCATCACTTGCATGAAAAGCCCCAATCCAGTGCAGGTCATAGAAACCCTGAGCACTGACCACAGACAACCAGAAATTGTAACAGTACAGCCTTCAGCTACAAGCTAACAACTGAGTTCCAGCAGTCTGTGGCCACAGTTTTGACAGGCAAACTCAAGACACTATCTTTTACCCAAATATTTCAGTGACTGACAAAAACCTGTTTCAGGATTTTGTGAAATAAGTGCCTATCCTCAAGGCTATGCTTTATACAACCTCTGGTGTCAATAGCTAAGATGAGCTCAGTGTTACTGTCTGGAAATATTGTGGTGATGCAGATAAGCTGCAGTGGAGATGCCCATGAATAGTGTTCTCATAAGAGATGTTAAAGAAAATAGCTAGTGATATGGCTCTGCAAGTAGGTGAAGTTACTAGAACATCAAAGATTTAGGGGTAAGTTCTCTGGCATTCTTCATTCCCAGTGACCTTTTGAGGGTCTCATCTTCGCTAGCATTGTAGAAGTCTACAACCATTATGCTGACTCCATCTGGCTACTCTTGCCTCTATACATCAACCAGTTTCTTCTACTGTCTCATCTTCTAAGTTAGTCACTAGAGTGCAAGAACAAGAGATTTTGGCAGTAGCACAAACACAAAAGGTGGAAGAACTATGCAGATGACATTCAACTTGTCATCGTTCATGATTCCTGGAATAGTATATTTCAGACCAGTTTGGAGGAAGAACTAGACAAAAATCAAGCCATTTCGCTGTCGCCTTTGTTTTCAAGGCTGATAAAAGAGTCTATATTGCATTTATATTTCCATAATGGTGAGCCTTATTTATAGAGAAGCAGGTCTGGATTTTCCCGATGTTGCAAAACCCACCCAGGAGCAAAGGAAGCATTTCCTGGCTATGTAGGAGGCAGTACTAGCTCTAGGGTCAACATTTTTGCTTCAGTATCCATGATTTATAAAATTAATCCCGTGTCTCTGTACAATTCTATGTAAATCTCAGATGCATTATACAAATGATTAATACCATATATATTCAAGTGTGGTCTGACATGAAGAACAATAACTGGTCACTCAGTTAGAAAATGATAAAGCAGATGACCTAATCTAATAATACAAAAAAACAAAAAGAAAAAAAAAAGCTTAATGTTAGGTACTTCTCTTCTATAACCCAGAAACAATGGAAGAAAGATTCACAAAGAAAATTTATGTTAAAATCTACCAAAATGTTTATATACATACTATCAAATATAGATATCATATTGCTTTAACATCAAGCAGGACTAACAAATTCAGTAGATTCCTATCTGCTCCATTAATAGCTCATCTTTTTAATAAACTGAGAAGCTGTCTTATGTGTAAAACCTCAGTTAACATCTGACAGTCAATGGATATTTATTTTGTATTTTTCCCTTGACATGCTGCACTATATTAATTACACCAGACAAGTACAGCCAGCAAACATTCTGAGGGAAAACTGTTTAGTATTACCTCAAAAGATGCATAGCAACTTGAATTATAAATATTGCACACTGCATTAATTTTGCAGAACTCCAATATACATAGTTAGTTTGGTGCTTATTTCATATTGCATGATCATATTCCATCAGATCAAATCAACAAAGACATCTTGTATTCTTACTGTGTGAGACAATGTTCATAGAGCTTGCAGAGACAGATGAGTATGGAAGCCAAAAACCTAGTGAATGTCTGAGAGCATTGGCAAGGAATCTTTTTTCCATTAGACAAATACAAAAGTACACAGTTAATCATAATTTCTGTCCATGTTATACTCTATTTGTATTCAACCATGCTTCTGAACCATAAAAGCTATTACAAAAAACATATGCACACCCGTTAATATATAACATACAACATTCAATATGCTGTCTGAAAAGAGAAACAAATGCTATCCAAGAGAAGTATGTTACAATATGTAAATAATGCTGCACGTGATGAAATATTCTTGCTTAAACATGAATTCCCAGGAAATAGGAGGAGTGGCCTAGTGGTTAGGGTGGTGGACTCTGGTCCTGAGGAACTGAGTTCGATTCCCACTTCAGGCACAGGCAGCTCCTTGTGACTCTGGGCAAGTCACTTAACCTTCCATTGCCCCATGTAAGCCACATTGAGCCTGCCATGAGTGGGAAAGCGCGGGGTACAAATGTAACAAAAAAAAAAATGATAACTATTACACATTGTCCAAATGCTGATTTGACGTTAGGTGAAATGAACAAGCCCGGCACGCTGTGAAGCGACGCTGAAAAGTGCAGTGGAACGCCAGAAAGAAAATATTGACAGTGTTTTTGAGATAATTGCAGGATGGGCTTTGTTGTTTTAAGTTTGGACATTTTTTTTTTTTTAACTGGCAGCCAGTCCTTTAATTTGGTAGGTTTTGAAGTAGAACTTTTTGAAATGTGATATATAATAACTCATTTACATTCCAGATATCCTGGTTATATGAATAAGAGGATTTCTTGTAATCAATTGTTTTTCTCCATTCATAGCAGTTTTTTTTTACATTGATTCTTTTTTTTTCCCCCCCTCTAAAGGAACCAATGATAGGAATGGACTCCCAATGATGACAGTAGTTGAGAAATAAAAAGTAAATTCCTCTGTTGGGAGATTTGAGGTTTCAGTTATTTAAATATTTAATACAGGAACTCTGCATGTAGTGTTGCTTTATTAATGAAAAAGCCATTTATAGCTACTGTACTTGCACTTACAATAAATGGTTGCACATTTTTATAATCCAACTGGTGCTTCTAGTCCTGTTTTGATATGGCATAGGTTCTGAGTCCAAACAATGGGCCCGATAGTCAGCCAGTGAGGTGACCTGAAAAAGCTAAATGCTGGCTGTGGGGTTTAACTTATTCCATATATTTAGCATATCGATTCATATGGATTATAGAACTGAATATTTGGATAGTGTGGTCACCATGCCACCACTTACTTTAGCCCGGCTATTAAAAATATAAGTTATCTGGATAGTGGCTAAGGGGCTCATTTTTAAAGCACTTAGACTTACATAGGTTATAATCAGGCTTATTTTCGAAAGAGAAGGGCGTCCATCTTCCGACACAAATCGGGAGATGGGCGTCCTTCTCTCAGGGTCGCCCAAATTGGCATAAACGAAAGCTGATTTTGGGCGCCCTCAACTGCTTTTTGTCGTGGGGATGACCAAAGTTCACGGGGGCGTGTTGGAAGCACAGTGAAGGCAGGACTGGGGCATGCTTAACACATGGGCGTCCTCGTCCGATAATGGAAAAAAGAAGGGCGTCCCTCACGAGCATTTGGCCGACTTTACTTGGTCCATTTTTTCTTGCGACCAAGCTTCAAAAAGGTGACTGATCTGACCAGATGACCACCGGAGGGAATCGGGGATGACCTTCCCTTACTCCCCCAGTGGTCACTAACCCCTCCCACCCTTAAAAAAAAATTTTTTTTAATATTTTTTTGCCAGCCTCTAATGTCATACTCAGCTCCTTGACAGCAGTATGCAGGTCGCTGGAGCAGTTTTAGTGGGTGAAGTGCACTTCAAGCAGGCGGACCCAGGCCCATCCCCCCCACCTGTTACACTTGTGGTGGTAAATGTGAGCCCTTCAAAACCCACTGTACCCACATGTAGGTGCCCCCCTTCACCCCTTAGGGCTATGGTAGTGGTGTACTGTTGTGGGGAGTGGGTTTGGGGGGGCTCAGCACACAATGAAGGGAGCTATTCACCTGGGAGCAATTTGTGAAGTCCACTGCAGTGCCCCCTAGGGTGTCCAGTTGGTGTCTTGGCATGTCAGGGGGACCAGTGCACTATGAATGCTGGCTCCTCCCACGACCAAAGGGCTTGGATTTGGTATTCTGAGATGGGTGTCCTTAGTTCCCATTATTGCCGAAAAGCGGAGACGACCATTTCGAAGGACGACCATCTCTAAGGTCGACCTAAATTTCACGATTTGGGCGTCCCCGACCGTATTATCGAAACAAAAGATGGACGCCCATCTTGTTTTGATAATATGGGTTTTGCCGCCCCTTCACTGGGACGTCCTTCAAGGACGTCCCCAGGAAAACCTGGGCGCCCCGTTCGATTATGCCCCTCGATGTAAATTTGTAAGTCTAAGTGCTTTGAAAATTCACCTCTAAATATCACAAATATTCAGATATTTTCTGGTCCATCCTTGCTTCACCCCAAACCTGGCAACTTCTGATCCAGATGACTTTGGGTCATCTAATCAGATTTCTGTCCAATATTTTATCTGTGTTGTGTTTCTAAAAGCAATACAAATTATTTGAAGTAAAAAAAACCCCTACAAAGATAGTGAAGTTATACATTTCCACCAACTGATTCTAAACCAGCTGTTTTGATTCATTATATCACCTTCTTTCCTCATTAACACTACTGCAGTGGCGTACCAAGGGGGGGGTGGGGCGGTCCGCCCCGGGTGCACGCCGCGCGCCTGCTCTGAGTTCGCTGACTTCGCGCGTTCGCTGCAGCTCCCTCTGCCCTGGAACAGGCTACTTCCTGTTCCGGGTCAGAGGGAGCTGCAGCGAACGCGCGAAGTCAGGGAACTCTGAGCAGGCGCGCGCTGCGGCACCCCCCCCCCAGCGGCGTGCACCTGGGGGGGGGGGGAGGGGTCCCGCCCCGGGTGTCCGCCCCCCTAGGAACGCCACTGCACCACTGCAAGTTCAATTTTGCTAACATGAATATGATATCTAACTGTAGAGGATAATATACTGGTGTTCACACATTTGGGGGTGCTTAAAAATATATTTATGCTACAATAGGGGTCCAACATGTTTGCCTAGGGTTTATTCAGACTTGGAAGGATTCAATTAGAATCCACCTGAAGGGGAAGAGGGCAACACAATCATTTGCACAGGGCAACAAACAGGTAGTACTGGTCCTAACATAGTATCAAAGTAGATGATAGCAAATAAAGAACTGAATAGTCCATCCAGTCTGCCCAACGTTCTCACTCATTTCAATTCATAGCTAAACCAACAATGAATGTGGTACAAAATACCTGATCCTGGTCTTTCTTTGCCATTTCCGGGACATGGGACAGACTACAGAAGCTTGTCCGACACCATCCTTACATTCCAACTACTGGAGTTGCTGTCAAAGCCCACTCCAGCCTATCCCAACCTGTCTTATCATATACAGGACACAGATTGTAGAAGTCTGCCCAGTACTGGCCTTACTGCTTCACAGCTGGAGTCTAGGCAACACTTGAGACATTTACACACATGTAGTCATTTAAGTTTTATTTTTTATTCCAATCCATTTTCTAATTAGGGATCCTCTGTATTCATACAAAACAAACTCAAGTCACTGTGGAATGTAATTCAACAATGCAAATACTTCTACTGTAATAATCTATCAGTATTAATATTGTAACTTTAATCTCCCTCTTTTTTTTTCTCACTTTCTTGTTAATAAAGAAATATTTTCAAACAGTTCATGCTTTTGTTGATGGAAAACAATTTAGAAAAGTAATTTAGGAAAGGTCCTACTGACTGTGGCCAGCATTTTGCTCTAAAAGCTGAGGGTTTGGGGGACCAAAAACTGTTACATTGGCATTTTAGCTCATTCTTGTGTGCCAAACATCCCATACCTTTTTGAATTTTGTCACTGTTTTGGTTTCCACAACCTCTCTCAGGGGAGCATGCCAGGCATCAGACACATTCTTTATGAAAATGATTTTCCTGACATTACTCCTAAGTCTACCACCCTGCAACATCAATCCATGTCCTCTAATTTAACCATTTCCCCTTCTCTGGAAGGGATCTGCTTCTATATTAATACATTTCAAGTATTTTTAAACGTCTGTCTGAAACATCTCCTGTATCTCTCCTTTCCACTTATTCAGGTCTTCGTCCTTTCTTATATATCTTTTGTCACAAGTCCCATAACATTTAAGTCAACTTTCTCTGAACTGCTTCAAGTCTTTTTACATCTTTAACAAGATATGGCCTCCAAAACTAAACAACACTCCAATTAGGGCCTCACCAATGACTTGTACAGCGGCATCAACACCTCCTTTCTTCTGCTGGTTATGTCTCTATGTAGCCTAGCATCCTTCTGGCTTATGGCCACTACCTTGTCATATTATTTTTGTCACCTTCAGATCCTCAGACACTATCACCCCAAGGTCCCTCTCACTGTCTGTGCATATCAGTCTCTCACCTCCTAGCACATTTCTACCCCACACATGCATCACAATGCACTTCTTTGCATTAAATTTTAACTATCAAATACTAGACCACTCTTCTAACTTTCAGAAATCTCTCTCCATTTTGTTGACTCCCTCAGGGGTGTCCACTGTTGCAAATCTTTACCTTTTAATCCTTCAGCAATGCTGTACTCTACTATTCACCTTTCCTTCCTCCAAGTGAGTGTCATTAATCACCACCCTCTGATATCTGCCAACCAGTTTCTAATTCAGTTTACTACTTTGGGTCCTAACTTCAGCCTGCTGAATTTATTCAAGAGCCTCCTTATGAAGAACCATGTCAAAGGCTTTGCTGAAATCCAATCCAAGTAGATTACATCTAGCACATGTCCTCGATCCAATTCTCTGGTCACCCAGTCAAAAAATTCAATCAGGTCTGTTTGGCACAGATTTACCTTTGGTAAAACCATGTTGCTTTGGATCTTGTAACTCACTGCTCTCCAGGAAATTCACTATCCTTTCCTTCAGCAGTGCTGCCATTAATTTTCCAATGACTAGAGGCTTATTGACCTGAAGTTTCCTGCTTCTTCTCTGTCACTACTTTTGGAAGAGGGAGCACAACCAGTCTTCTCCAATCCCACAGAACCTCTCCTGTCTCCACACATTTATTAAACAAATCTTAAAAGGACCCGCCAGAACCTCCCTGAGTTCCCTCAATATCATGGGATGGATCTCGTCCGGTCCCAAGGTTTTGTCCACCATCAGTTTTTCAAGTTTTTTATAAACACTTCTGTAAACGTGTGATATCTATAAATTCTCATATGTACCTTTGCCAGCTGATCTTGGTCATTCTCCATGATTTTCTTCCATTTAATTTAATTTATTTTTTGGATTTTGCTCAAACCTTTTTCAGTAGTAGCTCAAGGTGAGTTACACTCAGGTACACTATTTCCCTGTCCCATGAATACAACACACAAGTATTTATTTAGCATGTTTGCTTTTTCATCACTCTCCACATAGCGGTTCACAGCATCTTTTTGTCTTACAATTCCATTTTTTGCCTTCCTTCTTTCACCATCATACCTGAAAAAAATTGTTACTGTTCCTTCCATATTTAGCCATTTGTTTTGCTTGTGCTTTTGCCAGCTGTATATCTCTCCATTTCTTTCAGCTTCATCCGGTATACTTTTCTGTGTTCCTCTTCTTGAGTTTTTCTGTATTTCATGAATACCAACTATTTTGCCTTTATTTTTTCAGCCACTTGTTTGGAGAACCACATTGGTTTCCTTTCTCTCTTGCTCTCACTCCTTATGTAAAGATGTGAAGAAACAGTGTCTTTTTAAGCCTGTTTAATTAACCGAAGTATATTTCTCCTATTTGGCCAGCAGATGGTGCATGTTTACGCTTAAAAAGGACTTCTTTCTCTTTTATTTGGCACGCAGATAATAGGAAGTGCATGTACTGATGTAACCAGTTTTTATTTGAAACTTGACTGTTCTGGGCTCTAATTGGCCTGGAATTTTTAAATTACCCAGCAGTTGTTGCTGGCTGTTGCTTCAGTCTTAGCCTGGATGAAGAGGGAGACAGATCTCTTTCCTAAGGCTTTGTGAACAATTATATGTCCTGATCTTCCCGGGTACTGTTTAGACAGTATATTATTTATTTATTTATTTAATGGCATTTATATCCCACAATATTCCCACCCATGGGCAGGCTCAATGTGGCGTACAATAGTCTATTAAGTAAACAATAATTCAAAATACAGTATGCAATGTCATAAGAGGGAAAGAGAAATAACTGAGGAGGGAAGGGAGAGAGGAGGTGGTGACAATTTGTCGCTATGATAGCCGTGGTTCAGAAGGATGTGGCGGTGGGCTCACGGCGTATTCTCTACCAAAAAGGAAGGTCTTGAGTCGCTTCTTGAAGGTCGGGTGATCAGGAGTGAATTTGACCACTTGAGGCAGCCCGTTCCACAATTGAGTGCTGAGATAAGAAAAGGAGGAATCATAGACGGTCTTATATTTGAGGCCACTAAAAGCTGGGTAGTGGAGAATGAGGTACGAACGAGCTGACTTGCGGGAGTTCCTGGGCGGCAAGTTAATGAGAGTGTCCATATAAGTAGGGGCTTCTCCATAGATGATTTTGTGCACCAATGTGCAGATCTTGAAACGATGCGGTCCTTCACAGGAAGCCAGTGCAACCTCTCACGAAGCGGTCTCGAACTTTCAAATCTCAATTTGCCGAAGATGAGTCGAGCTGCTTTGTTCTGAGCAGTTTGCAATTTTTTAGGAGCATGCTTGTGCATCCCCAATAGATACTGTTGCAGTAATCGAGACGGCTTATAACTAGAGACTGGACTAGCTGCAGAATACT